>NC_034591.1:47906356-47918174 GCF_900095145.1 Mus pahari
CACACATACACACACACACTCTCTCTCTCATTCTCTCTCTCTCTCTCTCTCTCTCTCTCTCTCTCTCTCTCTCTCTCTCTCTCATACACACACACACACACACACACACACACACACACTTCCAACCTAAGAAATCTGTTATCTGTCAGGCAGTTAAAGCCCTGAGGTATACCTCCCTGGAGTGAAGCTCATGGATTAACATAATGGAATATAGATTTGAGCTCAGAGATCAATATAAGGAACTATATATCTAGCCTTTTCATTCACCATTTATTTTCACACTCTACTTGTGTCCAGATGTATAGACACCACCATTAAGAAAACACAGCTCAAGTCACTCAGGTTTAATGACCATTGTTATTACTACAAAGACATCACTTCTGTTCCATTGAAGTCTGCTCCCGCAGATAATCAGGTCACCTCCTCCCATCAAAAACATAGTTAATCAAAGTCTTCTGTACCCCAAACCCTCACAAAACAGATCTCGATAATAAAAATAGCAAAAAGATATACAGTAATGGCCAAACATTGATCTTTCGGGTCCAAAGGTCTTTATAACCAGGAAGAGCAAACTGATCAAAGAAAAGAACTGGGCGACTCATAGTGCTTTGACCCAAGTCTTCTGAGAGCTACTTTCCTTAAAGAACAGAATTAACCAAAAGAAAAAAAAAGAATAGAATTAACCTCTGCCAGGATCATAGGGCAGAAAGAATTTCAGCTGACCTCTGCTTTTCCTGGGAGGGTCCTAACAGTGTTCTGGAATCTGCAGCAAATTACCTCCTTTTTCCTGTCCCTGCAAAAGCAAACACAGCTGGGAATACATCTTGGCAGAAACTCCTCGTATCTCTGCAGGCCCCGGCTTACTGTCCAAATGCTCTGAAAGAAGCTAAGATGTCATTTCTTATACAAGCTCCATGTTGAAGGAAAGACCATGAAGTCATCCACTCCCACTCTCCGGCCAGCCTTAAGCAGGAGAGGTTTGTTTATAATCCTGCCCTGGCCCAAACAGGACCAATTTGGAAATCTCTAAGATCACACTGCTGCTCGGGACCCTCTCTGGGATGGGCACAAAGGGCTCAGCTGGTTCCAAGTTCTGGGAGGAACTCACTAGTCCTCAGCCCTTTGGACAAACCGTTACTGTTTCTAACTCCCTGGTCTCTTCCTAGCTTGATGTTAATGTCCCCAGAGAATTAGGACAAAAGTGGACCAGCTTCTGACTGAGAAGGAATACATACGGAGTTACTGTATATGTTCCAAAGTCAGATGAACTCCCCTGGGAGTCACATTTATTCCTAGCTCTGAGCCGGGAGCATTACAAAATATCTTATTCATAAAGACCCTCACCACTTCCTTAACTCCCACCTCCTACCCCCAGCCTTTCTCCCTAACCTGCTCCACATACAGACCACTACAAGATGCTGTCTCAATACTGGCAGTACCCTGAGAGCCCAAGGATAAAACTGCATTAATGGCACTTGGCAGATAATCCCATTCTGCTCTGAGTTCAACACAGTGAAGAAATAAATAAGAATGCAAGAGAAGAGGCTGTAGAAATCCGAGCCTGCCCTTCCCACAATAAAAGAGGCACGGAGATTTCAGGAGTTGGTAAGAAAACAAAAAGTATCTATCATCTCTTGCCGGAAGGCCACCAGCTCCCACTGCTTGGGAGCTGCATTAGCACTTGTTTCTCTTCCGGACTGAAGTGCAAGATCGTGAGGATGGCCATGAGCGTCTGCTGGCGGCCCAGGCTGTCGGGCAGGGTCAGGAAGCGGTAGATGATGTTTTTGAGATATTCCAGGTTGGCTCCCTCCCTGCTCTGGTCCCTGATGTTCTTTTCGATGTGGCTCTGAAGGGCTCCAACCTCCTCTCGATGCCGCTCGCCCTCCTCCAGCAGCCTCTCCTGCAGCTGATGGGCCTCGACCTCCAGCCTGTGTTTCTGCTTCCTCAGAGAGGTGATCTCCACCTCCTTGCGGGCCAACTGCTCAGCATAAAGGAAGAAGGTGGGCTCGTTGGCTGCAGCAAGCTGCAGGGCCTGGGTCAAGCTATCTGAGGAAGTTGTGTCAGCTGGGTCCCCAAGACCTCCACCACCCACTCCTCCCACAGGGCTTCTGCGTCCTGGCAACCCAGAGGACAAGGCCACAGAACGTAGTTGCTCCAGCTCCAAGTCCTTCTCGGCGAGCACAGCCAGGGCCCGGTCCCGCTGCTTCTGTAGCTCCTCCTCCAGTTTCAGTGTGCGGTCCCTGAAGTCCAGCTGGCTGCGCTCCAGTTCCTGACGATGGAGCTGCTGCAGCCGGGCCAGCTCCTGCTTCCAGTCCTCAGCCTCCTGCTGGTGCTGCCTTTCCAGCTCCTCACAGGACAGCCGCAGGGAGATATACTTGTCCTTCAACTCGGCGAGCTGCTCCTGTGCTGCCTCCAGCTCCTTCCCCAGGTTCCCGTCTTTGGTGTTCTTGCTTTTGAGCACAACCTGGGCTCGCATCTTGTACCGCTCAAACTCTTCCTTCAGCTGCTTCAGCTCCTGTTGGTAGTAGAGCGCGGTAGCCTTTTCCCCGTCAGCAGCCTCAGAGTTGGTCATTATCTCAGGGTCGCAGAGCTTCTCTATATCCAAGGTCACCTGGCTTTTCCTAGCTGCAACCTGCAGTAGCCTCTTGAGCTTCTCCATCTTGTCCTTCAAGACATTGATATCCAGACTGGATTCGTCACCAGGGATGTCAAGAGAGGACCGGCTAGAGGCTGCAAGGGCCAGTGTCTTGTTCTCCAGGTCCAGCTGCAAAATTCGTTCCTTCAGCTTCTGGATGGCCAGCCGGTCTTTCTGCTTGGCTTTCTCATAGGTGCCCAGCAGTTCAGACACCTCAGAGATCTGGTTCTCCAGGGCTGCTAGCCTTTGCTCTTCTACCTGAGACTGCTGGCGGAGCTGGTCCTCTGCAAGGGCTGTCTGCAAAGCAAAGAACAGGTGACAAGGCATCCAGGAAAGTCACAAAACCCTACAGTCAACTGGGTGTGGGGGAGGAGACAGGGCTCAGGATGACCCGGAACAAGTGGGAACTGGGGATTTTTAACTTAAGTCCCTTTGTATATGTGCTGTTTCTACCACAGTTTTCTATTTTTCTTTAAGCTTGAATACAAAGTATGTTCCTGTTAGCCATGACTTTCCAAATCATTTAAAGAAGCCGTGTAACATTCTTTCCCTTTCCCAACATTCCTGGAAATTCAAAACCAACCTAGATCCCTCTCTCTACTGAAAGGGAACACTGTAAAACAGTTGAGGCAAACCTCAACTGAGCGCACGCATACACAGGCATTTCTTCCGGAGAAAATCCCCTTTGCTTCCTCCAGTCACCTTACCTATAAGCACACACTTCTCAGGATACACACAAGCTTTCCCTACACGGCTGTCACTATATCACCTCAAACAGCACAGCTGGTAAGATGCCAACACCCAGAGGCCTAGATAGAGCTATCTGGCTTGAACCCAGAAATACTCAGAAACTTCTTATCCTGTTATAAGGACACCACACAAAACCAGACTTCACAGGACTCACTGCTGCAAATTTTCCACTTGGCATCAAATATCAGAGTGCATGTTGGGAATGTGGAGCCAGACCAAAGTCCCAGTACTCATGCTAACAAGCATTAGGCATTCCCTGACCAGAACAAGACCCTGCCTTAAGTGGGGAGACGGATGCCTTTAATCCTAGCACTTGGTATGGAAAAGCAGGCAAATCTCTATGAGTTCAAGGGCAGACTGGGTTACATGGTAAGATCCTGCCTCATGAAACACACACACACACACACACACACACACACACACACACACACGGGAATGCATTACAGTTATCTAATGACCCAAAGAGAAAAATAATTTCCTATGTAAGTTAAAATGACTATTTGAAGGATATGAAGAATAATTACCTTCCTCATTTCTTGCTGCAATTGGGCCTGGAAGTGGCTTTTAAGACGGGCAGCCTCTTGCTGAAGCTCCTGCAGCCGGGGGTCTGGTCGGTTCTTCTCATCTCGAATGGCCTGCAGCTCACCTTTCAGCTCCTCTACCTCTCGGGTCAGCTGCTTGGTCTGCAGTTCAAACCCTTCGACCTGATCAGCGGCATATGCCCGCCCTGCCAAGGCTTCTCTGGTCTCTTCTAACCGAAGTTCCAGGTCCTGGCGCTGGGTCCTCTCCTCCTGCAAGAGCTTCTGTAACTCGCGCAGCATCAAGGCATGGTCACTCTGCTCCTGGGCACGATCATGCTGCTGTGTGATAAGTCGGGCTTTGGTTTCTGCTATCTGCTCTTGCAGCCCCTTCAAGTCTCCCTCCAGGCGGTCCCGTTCTTCCTCTGCCTTTTTATTGGCATCTTCTAAGTCCTGCTTCATCTTCTTCTTATCTGCCAGGTAAGACGCCTCCATACGGGACTTTTCCTGAGTGACTGTCGCCAAGGAGCTAGTCAAAGTGGCCAACTGAGTCTTCAGCTGATGCACTCTTTTGTCCATCTCACTACCTGCGGATGGCCCATCCCCACTGGTACTACTAACGCCACTCTCTGACCCACTGGCCTCTTCAGACTTTGGGGGAAGTGGTCCACGGGCCACTCTGTCATCTTCAACCCCAAATTCACCCTTGACACTTGTAAGACTGGCTGCGGTATCCAAACTAGTGGCAGTTCCGGTGCTATCCTCGCTGTGAGTGGAGCACCGGTCATCCACAGAATCAGGAAACGTGAGACCTGGAGGCTGCACACCTGAGAGGCCTACATCCGCCTCGTGGGATACCGACAGTACCTTGATGCTGGCCTCCAGGGCTTCTTTCTCTTTCAGCAGGCTTTTGTAGGCACGGACCACATCCTTGAGTCTTGCCTGGTACTGGAGAAGCTGCTTTTTCTGTGTCTCGATGGTCTCCAGGAGATCCTTCTTGCTTGGGCCGCCCCCGAAATTCATCCCAAACTTCTCCATGGGGGTTCTGGAGCAGATTGCTCCACGTCAACGTTCTTGCAGCCCTGGACAGAGCCACAAAGACAGCTAAAAGTGAAGCAGAGAGAACCGTCTGGCTGCAGGCAATACACTCGGTCTGTCCAGCGGTCCGGGCGGAATGAGGGGCCGCGGTGGCCAGGCCAACGCACTGCAGGAGCCAGGCCGAAGGTGGGAGCCAGTTCTAACCTGGAGGCGGACTAACGCTGGCCTAGCAGGAGCACTTAGCCACGGCTCTCCAGTACAGGCCCTGAGCCTGTCCCGCCCTAGTCGCTTCTCTGGCCACCGCAACCCAGACCCGCCTCCCTCCGCCCACGATCAGCCCAGGGTTTAGCCCGGCTCCATCACGATTTCCCAACAACTGGGACAGCACCGCTTCCGGGTCCACTGGAAGTGACGGCAGCAAAACGCCACAGACCCCGCCCCCTGTGGGCGTGAGATGAGTGGGGCTTCCGTACCCAGTGTCTGCTGGTGGCCTGGAGAGGGTGTAACCCGTAGGTAAGTCTAGAGCACCTGAGCAGTGGTTTGGAGATGCCTAACTTTGCCCTCAAGCTACCACCAGTGAGCGACAGGGGGCGACGTCGCATTGCACTTGCCCCAAAAACCTAGATGAAAGACGCATCAAACTATTTGGGGCAATGTCCAACGTTTGGGGCAAAAGTTAGGACTCACACTAGGAAGACGAGGCCAGTACCTGGTTAACATAAAGCATGATAGCTCCCTCCCTTAGTTCTGCTTATTAAGAGGGGCATTATATAGTCATAAGGTCCATCTGGCATACCAGCATATGCTGGGGTGGGGGCTGTGTCACAAGAGTTGTTGCTGTCTAGTTTTTGCAAAATTCTGTTCAGAGGGTCTCATTAGCACCAATTTACATTTAGGGGAACATAGAGTAAAATGTACAGAGGGGGTAACATGTCCCGTGTCACTCAGCTAGTAGGTTTAGCAGTCCTATCTCAGTCTGCCACTCAAACATACTACATGCTAGCTCCACTGAAGAAGCATGGCCTTGTCGCAAGAACCTCCTAACAGCAAGGGCGCAGACATGCAGACAAGTAGCTCCTGCCTTCACACTAGTGTGTGCGGGCATCGTGGAAGTAAAACGATGTGAAGTTTGAGAGATGAGTAGACTGCCAAGGTCAGGGCAGATGTGGGAAACCAGCATCAAGGAGAGAGGAAAGGATTTTAGGGACCTCGGAAATCCGTGAGACTGACTTGCCAGGAAGCTTATGTGGTGGGAGAAGGGTGGCTACTGATGAGGCTGGAACAAAGCACCCAACTTAAAGGCATTTAGAGTTCATCTTGGGTTACAAGATATTAAAAGATTTTCATCCTGAAGAGGACACCATCAAGACTCTGCTCTTTTCTTTTCCATCAAGACTCATGTGGGGTCTGTAAGACGACTCAGCAGTAAAGGCACTTCCCACCCAGGCCCGATGACCTGACCTGAGTTCTATCGCCAGGGCCCACATGGTGGAAAGAGAGAACAGATCCCCACAGGTTGTCCTCTTAGCGCTACACACCTCCACACACGAACACGAAATAAAAGTGGGGAGGGGCTATAAACAAAAGAAGACTCCTGTGACATTATGAAGATACCAAGCCTGTGAGGGGGCTCGGAGAGAGAGGGAAAGAGATGAAATAAGAGTGACAACGGGTTGAAAGAAAATGTTTCTGTAATAAAAATCTACTCGGGAGGCCAAGGCAGCCACCGCACTTCCGTGAGTTCGAGACGAGGCTGGTCTACATAGCAAGTTCCAGGCCACCCGAGGCTACATAGTGGACGTAGTGTTTCAAAACAAAAAAGACAATGAACTACTTTGAGAATCTTTTAAATGTACTTTTCAAAGCCTTCTCGGGAATGCAAGTCTACGACTTAAGCGTAAAGCAAAGTCCTGCAGTCACTGGAGACCCAGAACAAGTCCCCTTCCAAGCCCTGGGCTCCAGGCAGGCTGCCGGGCCTCGCTAGACTTCAGTTCTTCCGCAAACGCGCCTGGGGGAGGCGGGGCCGGGGCGGACCCGGAGGGGCGGGGCCACGTGACGTCGGGCGGACCCGGACGCGCGGAGGTGGCGGCGGCGGCGGCGCCTCCTCCTTCTGCTGTTGCGCCCCATCCCCCCGCGGCCGGCCGGTTCCAGCCCTCGCCCCGCGTCCCCTGCCCGCGCCCCCACCCCGGGCCCCGCCATGGGCCTCACGGTGTCCGCGCTCTTTTCGCGGATCTTCGGGAAGAAACAGATGCGGATCCTTATGGGTGAGGCAGATCGAGCGCGCGGCCCGCTTGGGGCGCCGGCCCCGCCGCAGCCCTCCCGCCCCCGCGTCCCTCCAGCCCCGCTCACCTGGTACCCTGACCCCGAGACACCCCACCGCCAAAGCCTCTGGGGGCCGCGCTCCCGTGCAAGCCGGGATCTGCAGTGTCGGCCCTGGGCCTGAAACCCGGAGCTGGGGCCTGGGTGGGGTGACGCTTCCTCCGCCCCAGCCCGGCTGCTAAGAAGGGAGGATTCCGCCCTTGGAAACGACTTTTCAAAGGAACGCGGCCTTCCTCCCGGGCCCCCTACCTCCCTAGCCCCTCTCGCCCCTCGGGCACTTGAGGGGCAGGAGTTGGCACTCGCCACCCAGACTGCCCTCAAGGCCCGGAAGGTGGAGAAGAGCGCGCACCTGGAGGCGCTCCTGCTTCTCCGCCCCCATCACCATCAGCTGGCCAGGCCTCTCCCTGTCCCTGGGCTCTAGGGGGCTCCCTCGCTCCCGTCTCCATTCTTTGCCCCCTCCCCCCCCCCTTCTCCGTTGCAGTTGGCTTGGATGCGGCTGGCAAGACTACCATCCTGTACAAACTGAAGTTGGGGGAGATTGTCACCACCATCCCCACTATAGGTGAGTCCAGGAACAAGGCAGGGGGAAGCAGGAATGTCGCTTTGGGCCTTGTCGGGGTCTGCTCCCACTTCTGCCTAGGCCCTTATCTGTCCCTGACCCTGACACCAGATACAGCTACTTGAGAAATGGGTCACCCGTATCTCTAAGCACCTGATGGTGCCTGAGGCGTGGACCATGAGCCTAGCATATCTGTTGACCTCCGGTCCTCTGGATTCTATTCCCCTTGGCCTTGGTGGTCGTTGCCTTCAGGATTTGAGTCCTTTGCAGAGAACGGAGTGGTTTTAATGGGTTCCTTTGACGACCTGTTTTTTCCCCTCTCCCCTCAAAAAAATGTTGTTTTTTTTTGTTTGTTTGTTTGTTTTCTGCAGGCTTCAATGTGGAAACAGTGGAATATAAGAACATCTGTTTCACAGTCTGGGATGTCGGAGGCCAGGATAAGATTCGGCCTCTGTGGCGGCACTACTTCCAGAACACTCAGGTGCAGTTGGGTTGGGAGGTGGGGGGACAACCCCTGGGGGAGGGGTTGAGTTAGACCAGGACTGAGTCCTTGAATGTCAACACTTTCATCTTTGCTAAGCTAAAGAATTCCCCCTCACCTTATTCTGGGAAGCAGAGTTCTAGGGCCATGCTGTCTACTGTAGTTCTCAACAACACAGCTTCTCCCTCCCTCCTTACCTCCCTCCCTCCCTCCCTCCGTGGTCTCTGAAGACTAGAAGTTTACCAGATGAGAAAGGCTGATACACCTCAAGATGGGAGAAGTGAGACTAGGCCAGGTGAGGGTGGGACCTAGGTAGGAGTGACCCCTTCTGCTTCCTTTCCTCCTTCCCACCCAGGGCCTCATCTTCGTGGTAGACAGCAACGACCGGGAGCGGGTCCAGGAGTCTGCTGACGAACTCCAGAAGATGGTAAATACCTAGCTCTGGGAACCGAGCCCTTGGCTTTTGGACAGAGAGTCCTCTGGGGGGTGTGGTATTGAAGTCCAGAACACTAAGTGAGGGCAGGAGGTTTTCCTTCATGGCACTGGATATTATCTTACCCACTTTAGGCAGGACTTTTTAATTTAAATCCTTTCCATCTGAGACTACGGAGTTGGGAGAAAAGAGGGGTTATCTATGCTAAAGAGAAATAACATCGCATATTACTTGTTCTTTTGTTTTCTGTTGGAATTTTTGTCATCTTTGCTTAGAACAAGTTCTTAAATTAGGATTTTTTTTTTCTAGAGGTAAAGTTTAGTGGGTTTGAGCTCATTTATACCTGTGTTGACGTTCAGCAATGAACTACACAGTGCACTGTATTTTTCCTACAAAGACTCTGGAGGTTTGAAAGGGGAGGTCCCCAACAGTGCAGTCAGCTGGAGTGCACAGGTCCCACCCTCCCTTCTCCTTGCAGCTGCAGGAGGATGAGCTGCGGGATGCGGTGCTGCTGGTGTTTGCCAACAAGCAGGACATGCCCAATGCCATGCCCGTGAGCGAGCTGACTGACAAGCTGGGCCTTCAGCACCTGCGTAGCCGCACGGTAAGGCTCACATCCCCTCAGCACTGGGACCCAGGCTCTGGGACCCAGGCTCTCCTCGGAGGCCAGCTGGACAGAGGTACCCTTCTCTGCCCTGAGGCTGATCTCCTCCTCTCTGTTCCTACAGTGGTACGTCCAGGCCACCTGTGCCACCCAAGGCACAGGCCTGTATGATGGGCTGGACTGGCTGTCCCACGAGCTGTCAAAGCGCTAGCCAGCCAGGGGCAGGCCCCTGCTGCCCGGAAGCTCCCGCGTGCATCCCGGGATGACCAGACTCCCGGACTCCTCAGGCAGTGCCCTTCCTCCCCACTCTTCCTCCCCACAGACAGGCCTCTGCTCCTGCGCCTGCCTGCATGCTCTCTCTTGTCGTTGGAGCCTGGAGCCTTGCTCTCTGGGTACAGAGGGCTCTGCTCTCCTGCCTGCTGGGACCTGTGGAAGGGCTTCCTGGCCAAGGCCCCCTCTTCCAGGGGAGGAGCAGGGATCTGGATTTAATTTGGTTTTGGTTTTGGTTTTGATTTTTTTTTCTTTTTCTTTTTTTTTTTTTTTTGTTTTTTTTTTTTTTTTTTTTTTTTTTCCTGTTTTGGGTGTACCCTTGGGGCCAGNCAGGGGAGGAGCAGGGATCTGGATTTAATTTGGTTTTGGTTTTGGTTTTGATTTTTTTTTTTTTTTTTTTTTTTTTTTTTTTTTTTTTTTTTTTTTTTGTTTTGTTTTTTCCTGTTTTGGGTGTACCCTTGGGGCCAGGTTTTGGGGGGAGGAAAGTGAGGGCTCCGGGTGGTGCTATGATGTGGAACTGGATATTGAGTAATAAATTTGCTGTGGTTTGTACCCGCTGTTGTCTGTTGCCTGGAAGTTGGGAAGCTGAGTTACCGTGGGAGAGGCTGAAAGCAGCTGAGTCCAGGAGGGCAGTGCTCATGATCCCTTTTCTTCCTAAACACTCCAGGGGAAGGAAATTCCATTTCTTCCTCAGTTCTGCAGATGGTTAGTTAAGGGGATGAGTACCTTTCTTATTCCACAAACCAGAGTCTGTTTCCTAGCTTTGTGCATGTGGACATCCAAAAGATAGGTCCCCCAAGACACACAAGAAAAACGATCAATCCTGGCAGCCCAGCTCATGCGTGTTTAAAATTACCCAGATGATTCCATCTGTGCCAGCGAGCATCTATGAGCCATATTTACTGAACACTGGTGGAACCTTTGCTGGGAACCACTGGGACTCTGTCTACATGGGAAGATCCCATCTATGCTGAAGCAGAGAGGGCACCTAAAGGACCATGGCTCTGGGCCATTCTCCAGGCGAGGTTGATTACCTGTCTCCCTGTAGATCCCGGCAAAGCCTAAGCCAAGCCTGTTGCCCCCATTTCGAGTACCTCTTTTCATCCTCTCAGTTGGTCTAGGTTCTGGGCTGAGGTCTTCTCCTTGAGCTTTGCAGGAAGTGATCTGGCAACGTCTGGGAGGAGGGGGAAGGCTGGCATCCTTGCTGGCAAATCTGGCTTTCTGCCCAGCCAGTTCACCTGTAACACAGCTGGGCTTGGTAAAGCCCAGTTCTGGGGTTTTCTCCACCTAAACCATTCTTTCTGAGCCTTTAAGGTTTTAAAAAGGAACTTCATCCTTAATGGTTATGTAGCCAGTTTCCTTGCCTTCTCAACAAAATAATTTCCAAAACATTTTGACCTTGTCTTCCTAAGGCCCCTAAAGACCGATATATATATTTAACCTTGGCTGACTTGAACTAAAAAAAAAAAGAAAGAAAAGAAAAGAAAAGAAAAGAAAGAAAGAAAAAGAAAGAAAGGAAGAAGCAAAGTAGCTGAGCCAGAGAGAGCAGAGCAGAATGCCCTTGTTAGGAAGTAAATAGGTTGATTCCTATCTTGTTAATAAGAAAGAGAGGGACAGATCTAAAGTCTCGGGTTGCAGCCCTGATTGCCAGTTTAATCCTACCTCATTGCTTGGAGTTAGGAAGACAAATGCCCAAAGCTCGGGACCCACTTCTTTTGGCCCATGATTGATGCTCCTATTGCCAGCATCCTTTCCCCACTGTGCTGGGATAAAGGTAACCTTTATAGTCACAATGCTTCCGCCTCACAGAGGTGCTGCCCCCTAGGCCAGACCTCTGCCTGGAAAGTTTCCTCTGGGAACAGCTTCTGGTGGGTACTACGGGCCTTATTCCCGGCCATATGGCCTGTAGGACCTTACCACTGGGGGGAAGCCTGGGCCGGACAGAGTCATCACTCGTGGCACCAGCCACATGGCTGAGGTGGACTGGATACACAGACATCCAAAGGCGGAAGACCTAAGGGTTGGGCTCATCAACTGGGCAGGAACCTACCTCACCTTTGAAGCATATAAGAGTTCAGTCACAGCTTCTGCAAAGAGTTTGGGCAGGAGACAGGTAACAAGGCGAACCTGGACTAGAACCAATTTTCTGAATGGTGTGTGGGGTGTGTGTGTGTGTGCGTGTATGTGTGCGTGTGTGTGTGTGTGTGTGTG
>NC_034591.1:47918326-47925198 GCF_900095145.1 Mus pahari
GTGTGTGTGTGTGTGTGTGTGTGTGTGTGTGTGTGTGTGTGTGTGTGCTGCACTTCTCTCCATCACTGGCATAGTCCCTGCTGTTGCCAGGCCGAGACACATCTACTCCAGACTTTCTCTCATTGGTTCCTCATTGCGCCACCTTCCAAAACTGTTTCCCTTAAATGATGTCAGTGCTGGCCTGAGTGCTTCAGTGTCTCCTACACTCCATTCCCAACAAAGGGTGGTTGTGTCATCACAAAGCAGAGAGGTAGGGAGTCGAGGCTGGAAGGCAGAACCAGGCATTCAGAGGAAGCTGGACCATAGTACAAGACCCAAGATTTGCTGACTTGGTCTCTGTTAGAGAGAAAACTAGGAGCCAAGTCTTCTGCTAGACAAATTGCTCACAGTGTCCCCGCAAATTGTACCTCAGCATGTATACCAAGAGTCAGCCTCCCTTCCTTGCTCTTCTCTCCTGTTGGAGAAGTGGACCCTGTGGGCCCTGTAGGCTATCCAGGGGCTGTAGGAACGGTGGAAGGAAGGAGACATGAAACAAAGCTGGGTTTCTTGTAGGTGCTGGAGGGTTGGGAGCATAAGAAAAAGGAAGGTTTAGCTTCTCTGAGATCCTAATCTAGAATTTCTCATATTCTCTCTCTCTCTCTCTCTCTCTCTCTCTCTCTCTCTCTCTCTCTCTCTCTCTCTCTGTGTGTGTGTGTGTGTGTGTGTGTGTGTAAGTGCATACCTGTGAGGTTTGAGGACAGCTTGCCAGAGTCAGTTCTCTCCTACCTGGCTGCGTCAATCTCTCCTGGCACTCTGGGCTCCAGGCCACAGGCCCAGGAGCTCCCGGGAGATTCTCCTGTGTCTGCCTCCCATCTTGCCACCGGAATGCTGGGATTACAGATGCTTGCCACTGTATAAGGCTTCTTTAATTATTACATTTTCATTCACTCATTTGTTTGTGTGTGTACGAGTGTGTGCATGCACATGGGTGTGCCACGGCACACCTGTGGAGGTCAGAGGTCAACTTGCAGAAGTCAGTTCTTTCTTTCCACCAAGTGGGACCCAGGGATCAAACTCAGGTCATCAGGCTTGGCAACTTTACCCCTGCACAACCTCACCAGATTGCATCTAGCTTTTAAAACATGGCTTCAAGAAATATTGGGCTGTCAGGTTTTTGAGCCAAGTGCTTTTACACTGAGCTATCTCTCTGGCTTCCATTGCACCTTAAGAAGTTCTATCGCTCTAGAGATGAGCAGCCCATAAGTCTCTTTTGTTGTATTTTTGTTTGTTTGTTTGTTTGTTTCGTTCTGTTCTGTTTTGAGACAGGCTCAGTGTGTATCCCTGGCTGGTCCAGACCTAGCTATGCAAACCAGGCTGACCTTGAACTCACCAAGGACCAGCTGCCTCTGTCTCCTGAGTGCTGGAACTAAAGGCATGCACCACCACCCCCAGCCCAGAAATCTTTTCAATTGTGTTGAGCAAGAAGACATTCATAGCAAGGAGATGCCAAGGAGATGCCAAGGAGATGCCAGCTATGGAAGGGAGGCTGACTGGTCTTGTTTGGAGGTGCTGGTGGTACCAAGGGGCGTGGTTTTTGGTTGTTGACTTGGTTACCACTTATTTCCCTCCTCTGCCTGACACCTCCAGACCTGGGAGCTCCTGGTGAGCAATGAACATGAATCACAGGCTGTGATACGACTAAAGAGCTTGCAGGGCCTCTACCTGCTGTGTGAAGCAGATGGTACTGTGTGCTATGGCAGGCCAAGAACTAGTCACCACGGATGCTTCCTGCTCCGCTTCCACCGAAACGGCAAATGGACCCTCCAGTGCATAATCTCTGGTCGCTATCTTGAGTCCGATGGTGAGGATGTATTCTGCAACTCCAGGGTTCTTTCGGCTTACCATATGTGGACTCCCAGGCCGGCCCTGCATGTCCACGTGATCCTCTATAGCCCCACCTACCACAGCTATGCCCGAGCAGACCACACTGTGGGCCGAATCTGGGTCGACGCAGCCATCCCCTGCCTAGAGGAATGTGGTTTCCTGTTACATTTCCAAGATGGATGTTACCATCTGGAGACTTCTACACACCATTTCTTGTCTCGAGTAGACCGTCTGGTCCCTCAGCGCTCATCACAGACAGCTTTTCACATGCAAGTGCGGCCTCGAGGACTCGTGGCCCTATGTGATGGAGAAGGCGGTACATTGTATCCGCAGGGTTCACATCTTCTACTGGGCATGGGCTCCGCTCCCATGAGGGGCGAGGAGTGGTTTGTCCTACAGCACTTCCCAACCTGGGTCAGCCTCAAGTCCAAGTCTCGGAGGTTCCTCTCAGTCATCTATGGCAAGTACTGGGTCCAGGACCATCATAGGGTGGGGGTGGGGAGAGAGCTAGGTGCTAGGAAGAGGAAACTGTGCACGGGATGTGGCCTAGTTTTGTTGTTGTTGTTGTTGTTGTTGCTGCTGTGATAGAACCATGCCCAAAACAACTTGGGGAGGAAAGGGTTGGGGGAGTGTCATTGTTGTTGTTGTTGTTGTTTTGGTCTAGTTTGGGGGGGTTGGGTTTTTGTTTTTGTTTTGTTTTTGTTTTTTGTTTGTTTGTTTGTTGTTTTGGTTTTTGTCTTACATTTGCAGGTTACAGTATAACACTGAGAGAAGCAAGGATCAGGAACTGAAACAGAACCATAGAGAAACAGTGATTATCGGCTTTTTCTCTGTGGCTTGCCCAGTTTACTTTGTTTTTATCACCCAGGAACATTGGCCCAGGGATGGTACTGTCCGCAGTGGGCTGGACCCTGGGCCCTTCCATATCAATGATCAATCAAGAAAATGCTCCCTTCAGGACAGCCAGGGCTACACAGAGAAACCATGTCTCGAAAAACCTAAAATAAAAAAAAAATAAAAAAATAAAAGAAAAAAGAAAAAAAAAGTAAAAAGAAAATGCTCCCAAGAGACTTGCCTACAAGTCTGATGGAAGCCACCCCTCGGTTAAGATTCCCTATCTCCGGATGACTCTTACCTTGTGTCAAGTCAGCAAAACATTAACTGACACAGGACATGCAAGAAATTTTGAACTTTAGTCATAAGAAAGATCCTGGGACCCCCAAGGATACATCTCTGGTAGACTAACACAGATGACAATAAGGCTTTAAAGGAAAGCCACCTGAGCTTGTCCAGATTATTCTTTTTTTTTTTTTTAAGATTTATTTATTATTATACGTAAGTGCACTGTAGCTGTCTTCAGACACTCCAGAAGAGGGAGTCAGATCTCATTACAGATGGTTGTGAGCCACCATGTGGTTGCTGGGAATTGAACTCAGGACCTCTGGAAGAGCAGTCAGTGCTCTTAACCGCTGAGCCATCCCTCCAGCCCCTGTCCAGATTATTCTGATGTAGCTTAAGGTGGAGGAAGGAAAAGTAGAGGGAAAGCCAGCAATGAGCACCGCCAAGGGGCTGGGGCGGAGCTAAGAAGGGGCTGGGGCGGAGCTAAGAAGCAGCTGCCTACCTTCTCTTCAGATGCGGAGGTGTGTGCTGCTTCTGAGCGCTTGACCCAGATGTCATTGTTCCAGTACGAGTGTGACAGTGAGACTCCTACCTTGCAACTTCGTTCAGCCAATGGATACTACCTAGCTCAGGTGAGACTTTGGTCTTCAATGCAAGAAACTATAAACTCTGAGCTCTCCCTGTCTAGACATACTTTCTCCTTCCCCGGCATGTGTGGTGAGATATGATTAGATGAGCTATAGAGGCCCAGCTAAATAGATATTTATTTTTACCCAATGGGCCCTTTCCTTTTAAAAAAAAATCAATTTTAATAGCACATTAGTAAAAGAAATGTAAATTACATGACATATAGTATACATTATATATTGTGTATAAATATATGAATGATACATTATATGAATAAATTGACCTATTTTAAGTGTAAAATTCAATATGTCTCAGCAAATGTATATAACCATCAACCATACCACAGCCATACCACAAGGTGGAGTGGTTCTGCCTCCATACAAATTCACAACTATTGCCTTCATTTTCCTCCAGCCTGAACCTTCCCACACCACTAGTCTGTGTTCATTCTGCTGTTCTAGATTAGATTTGCCTGCTCTGGAATTTCATCTAGATGGCGTATATGCTATACAACTTTTTGTTTTAAGATTTTATTTTATGTATGTGAGTACACCGTCGCTGTCCTCAGACACGAAGAGGGCATCAGATCCCATTACAGATGGTTGTTAGTCACCATGTGGTTGCTGGGAATTGAACTCAGGACCTCTGGAAGAGCAGTCAGTGGTGCTCTTAACTGCTGAGCCATCTCTCCAGCCCTATACAATTTATTTTAGAGAACAAATTATACCCAGTCCCACCCATGTTGTTGCTTGTATCAGTAGCGCATCAGTGATGTGGTAGCCTCTCACACTACTCATAAGCATAAACATGATTTGTTTTATCTGTTCAGTTGCTGTTAAGCACTTGGGTTGTTTACACTTTGGTCTTATAAATAAAGTTGCTATGAGCGTTCGTGTAGAAGTCTCGTGTAGGCTTTTATTCTCATATATCTTAGATAAGCACCTAGGAGTGGAGCTACTGGGTTATATGATAGATAGGTGTTTAATGTCTCAAGACAGTGTCAAACTGTCGTCAGCTGGGTCTGAGGGTGTATGCCTGTAATCCCAGAGCTTGGGAGGTAGAAGCAGGTAGATCCGGCCAGGTAGATCATGAGTCCAAGTCTAGCCTTGGTTTTATGTGTGTGTGTGTGTGTATGTGTGTGTTGTTTAGGCCAACCTAAACAACATAAGATCATATATTAAAGGGAAATGAGAGCAGAAAATAGCAAACAGTTTTCAGAAACGACTGTGCCATTTTCTATTTTTCCTTCAGGGTGCAGGGTTCTAACTGTGGCCTAACTTCACCAGCACTTAGTATTGCCTGGGTTTCATTCACTTCAGTGGCTGCGTAACATCTTATTATGTTTTTGTTAGTGTTTATATTATTTATAAGTGGTTATTTAAGCATCTCTTCAAAATGTATTTGGTAATAGTATGTCTTCTTTGCTAGGTGTCTTCAAACATTTGCCCATTTGCTATTGGGCTGGTAGTCTTATAACTGAAATGTATGAGATCTTCATGTGTTCTAAATTCAAGTCCTTCGCCAAATCTATGTGCTGTGCATTCTTTCTCCAGTCTATGCCTTGCCTTTGCATTTATTTATTTATTTATTTATTTATTTATTTATTTATTACCTTGATTTTTTTGAGAAGGGGTCTCACTATATAGCTTTGGCTTATACAACTGATCATGATTTAGCAGGCTGGTCTCAAACTACAGAGATCTGCTTGCCTCTGCCGGGATTAAAGGCATGTACCCCCACACCTAGACCCCTTTGCATTTTTAATGGCATTTTTGAAAAGCAAGTTTGTTTGGTTTCATTCACAAAGTCCAATTTTTCAAATGTTAATCCTTCTCCATCACAATAAATCACTGTTCGACCCCTAAGTTGCAAAGTGTTTCTCTCAGGTCTTCTAAGTGTTTTATAATCTAATTTTCACTTTAAATACTTTAAAGTTATTTTGAAGTCAGGATCAAAGTTTCTCTTCTTAAAATATCCTGGTCCCCTTGTTTTATGTTTCTCACTGGATTACATTGCAGACCGAAGGAGGTGGGAGACCTGACATCCCAAAATTATTTCTGAGGAAAGTTTTTTTTTTCTTTTGCCTTGCAAAGAGGTTTTGAAAACATAAAGCATACTCTAGAGAATTACAGAAGCTGGGGGGGGGGGAAGGAGGGGGAGGGGAGTATGTTGGAAGTGGGTCCAGGACTGCAAGTGATGGGGAAAAAGCTGTGGTTGTCATCCTTACTCCTGGTCCCTGGTCCCCACATTCTCTCCAGAGGAGGCATCGGGCAATCATTGCTGATGGGCACCCCATGGAGTCTGACACCTTCTTCCGAGTGCACTGGAATTGTGGGAAAATCACCTTGCAGTCCCCCAATGGGCGTTTCCTGGGCATAGCTTCCGATGGCCTGCTGATGGCAAATGTCACCATCCCAGGTGAGCCCAGTCACTCTCCTCCCAGTCTAACCCACATCACATACGACTTTTAAAGTAGTGTTTATTGTTGCATCTGTATGGGGGGCAAGGAAGAGAGAGAATGAATACCGAGGTCAGAGAATGACCCTCAGGAATCCATTCTCCTGGTTTTCCCCTTTCACTGTGGGTTCCAGGGATTGAACTCAAGTTGTTAGTCTTCTGTGGCAAGTGTTTTCACACACAGGACCGTTTTTTTTTTTTTTTTTTAAAGGGGTTGGAAGCACTGAGTTGAGATCAGGAGCTTAGGGTGTGTGTTCACTTGCCACGTGCTTGTTGTTGGAACAATACCCTCTTCGCGCTTCCATTTTAAAGTCTGTCACAGAGAATTCTGTTCCAATGTTTCACAGGGTTGGGGTGGGGAATAAACAGATTAACACATCCCAAAGAGAGGAGAATATTTAAATTTCTTGTGCTCCAGGCCATGCCCAGTGCCCTTGCAAATGTTTTCACAAGCACCTAGTAAGACCTGGCACATAGTAGGTGTTCATTAAAGGTTAAAATACAGACAACATTCTGGGGCTAGAGTGATCTGACGGCTCAGGGAGCAAAGCACCTGCTACACCAGTGTGAAGCCCCGACTTCTGATACCCCCACACCCACGTAAGACTCTGGGTGTTGTATGGGCACCCATAACCTCAGCACTGGAGGGGACCGGAAAAGACAGACAAGGGTTGAGGCTTGCTGGCTGCCAACCTTCATGAAAAACATTGAGTTACAGGTTCAGTAAGAAGCCCTATCTCAAGGGGATATGGCCAAGAGTGACAGAGGAGGATACCTGGCACCCTCCTCTGGCTTCCATGCATATA
>NC_034591.1:47925261-47958222 GCF_900095145.1 Mus pahari
GTGTGTGTGTGTATATATATATATATAGAGAGAGAGGGGGGGCGTGTGTGTGTGTGTGTGTATATATATATATATATATATATATATATGTAGGCATGTGTATGTGTATACACACACACACACACAAATATTGACAACGTCCTTGAGCATACTTAGGGCTCCTTTTCTTCCATCTGGGAAATCACGGAGAGCCAGCCTATCCAACTTCCTTTGTTTTTCAGGCCCTAATGAGGAGCTGGGGATTCGATTTGCCAATCGCCCCTTTCTTGTCTTACGCGGTCGGTATGGGTATGTGGGCTCCTCCTCTGACCACGACCTGCTGAAGTGCAACATGGATCAACCTGACTGCATTCAGCTATTGCCCTGTCGCCAGGGCATCTATCACTTTCAGGGTGAGTGGTCCTTCTTTCCGATCCAGAGATCATTATCCAGCCCTAGGCCAGACTTTCGGAACCAGTACTCAAGTCAGTGCTCAGCATAAAAAAGGAAAACAGGATTTTGATTTGTTTTCAAACTTCAAGGCTCAAGCGTGGGTTAGCAGAATAAGCGGTGAGGTCCCCACCGGTCCTCAGGCATTTCTATAGATGGACATGCTAATGCAGACAGGACGAGATCCCCAGAGGCCTCTGGGGAACCCTGCTGGAGGTTTTATTGCTAAGAAAATTCCTTTCCAAATGGCCAACCAACCTGAGCTCTTCCCTCCCCAGCACAGGGTGGATCCTTCTGGTCAATAACATCCTTTGGCACCTTCCGCCCTTGGGGAAAATTTGCCCTCAACTTCTGCATAGAACTTCAGGGGAGCAGCTTGCTCACGGTGCTGGCACCCAATGGCTTCTACCTCCGAGCCGACCGGAGTGGCACACTATTGGCAGACAGCGAAGAAATTACCAAAGAGTGTATCTGGGAATTTTAGGTAAGAGGGAAAGATGCCGGGGGGGGGGGGGGACACCCCACGGGGAAAGGGGGGGGGGGGGGGGACATCCACATGGAGACAGGGGGCTGGGGAAGAGGTATGGGATGGTGGACGGGGGTGGGGGAAGGAATAAAATATGGAGTGTAAAAATATATATAAATTAATTAATTTTAAAAAAAAAAAAAACGAAAGAAAGATGTCAGTCAGGGAAGCAGGAGCTGAGGCAAAAGAGGAGACCAGAGGTAGGTGGGGATGCTTGTGGTAAAAAGACCAAAATTCAGGAATGGGCTGGCTTGTATCTAAGAGCTGACCGACTTCAGGCATTTATTCCAAATCGGCACCTTCCTTCCAGGCTTCTAAACCTGCTCTTGCTGGAGAGGGAAGTAGAACACCACGTCTGAGCTTCTCAGTAGTATGCCGCACTGACTTGTGGGACTGCAAGCAGGACTGGATGGATAAACTTATGTCTCCTTTAAGATTCAGAATTTTACCCTATTTGGGGTAGAACAGGCGGCTTTGAGGAGGCAGGCAGATAGGGAGAGACATTTCTGTCCTTACGCAAACCTTCTCTGAAGCGCTAATGTCATCTCTGAAACGCTAATGTCATCTCTGAAACGCTAATGTCATTTCTCTCCAACTTCCTTAAGGGAGGTTGGTTTGACCTCAACCGTCCAGTCCCTCCAAATCAGCAGGACTATTTCCCTTCCGCAGTCTTCCCCTTTTAGGTGACTCTCTGCTGCCATGCCTTCCCTCCCAGCCTGATCGCCATGGTCCTTCAGGATAGTCGGAGTCAAAGACTGGGTACTGCCTGTCTTACCAACCTCCTTTTGGCGGCCTTTATGGAACCATGCAAATTCCTGAGCATTTCCTTAAGGAGGCTTCTTGACTGCACTCCACTCTCCTTTATAATTACCATCGTCAGTCTAGGTACTGCCTTAATCGCCCTCTTTCACACCAAGCTTATTTTAACGTGCCGTCTCTGTTCCCCAGCATACTTGCTCTTAATCCTGTCCTTTCTCGGGGACCCATGTTCCTGGTCAAATGAATGTTGGAGAAAGTACTTGAGGGTTGTTGTCATGCCGGCTGTCATTGGGTCATATAGCTCAGGCTGGCTTGCAGCTTACTCACTAGTCGGGGATGTCTTTGACGTCAGGATCCTCCTGCCTCACCCCCGCCCCCACCCCCGGGCGCTGATTGCCGTGTACTCCACCATACCTGGTCTTAGGTAGTACTGGAGATGGAACCCAGGACTTCCTTCGTCGGGGGCAAGTATTCTAGCTAGTACTGTGACCTTAGGGAAATTGCTTTCGCTTTTCAAGACCTTCGTTTCCTTGGATGTAAAGTGGAAATAATTTACTTGATAGGTATTATCCAAGCTAAAAGTCAATAGAAACTAACCATGGAGACCTTCAGTGTGTTCCCTGAATTCTCGACACAAACTCTGAGAAATCAAATAGGACCCATAGGCTTCAACTTTCTTATCTATGTCACGAAGAAATAGATTTGGTTTGACATAGATTTCTCAGGCTCCTTCTGAGCTCCATATTCTAGTAGATGGTGCAGTGTAGCTCGTAAAAGCTCGGTTCTAGACTCCTCTAAACCTGTCCCTTGGTGGTGAAACAAGAATACGGTTTTGAGGGAATTGTGAGGATTACATAAGATGCTAAACGCCCTGTGAGCGCTTAGTATCTGTGAGAGATCTTCTACTCTGTCTATCCTAAGTCTTTAACTCTGTTCAACTTCATAATAAATAGGCGCTTGTGCTTAACATGCCGGAGGTCCTGGGTTCGATACCAGCATTAAAGCAAGACAAAACAGAAGCGCAAAAAAAACAGATGCTTGGTAAATTATACAGCTCTTCTCTGAACTCCGATGGAATTTGTCCTATAAATTCACTTCGCACTTATTTAATGTTTGTCCTCATCGAGAAGGGGATAAATCACTTTATTCTCTCTCTGTCCCTAGGATCTCAGCCAGAACTCTCCTGAAAGCTAGAAATCATCAGATGACTAGCTGCTGAAGGCTCATTTCCTCTTCCTTCTCCAGGTCAATGGGATGTCACCTGCCAAACTGTAAATCCTCCAGGAACAACCTCTGAACTAAACAGAGCAGGAGACCCAGAGTCACGATCCACGAGGAGACTATGTGCTGTGCAATTTTTCCTACCAAGTTTAGCAAAACAACTGCTTGGAGCGACAATACATCACAAAAGGCTACCCCCAAGATCCGTATGAGTGTCTGACTCAGGAGACATACTGTGTGTCTGGCTCTAGAGGCATAGGGTCTGGACCATTGTATTTTCTTTTCCTGCAGAATATACATGCACATGTGAATGGCATGAGAAGTAAAAGGGGGGACTGAGGAAGTAGAAAGAGGAATGACAAGTGAGGGGAAATGACAGGAGAGGTGACAAATGCTTTAGGGGTTCTCTCATATGTGGAATTTGAATTTAAATAGATATATGTATGTATATATAACATGACAGCTGAAGTGGAAGGAAGGGGATCACTAAGAAAGTGGAGAGATATGGTGAGGGGAGAGCAAGATAAAATTATATATATATATACATACATACATACCTACATACAAATAAACAAAGGTCACATAATAAGACACATTATTTAGCTGGCCATGGTGATATATGACTACAATCCAGTACTCAGGAGACTAATAAAGTTCCAAGCCAATTTCCAAGCCAATTTAGGCTACATAGTGAAATCCTGTAAAAACCATATGTGCTTGTGTGTGCAGAAGCACACACACACACACACACACACACACAACCACAGTCATACAGGCATTATTTTGAATACTAGCTAAAAAGAAGAATAAAAAAGAAGAAAAGAGTAGATGACTGGTTGAGGGTTGAAGGCTGTTGTCCTAGGATGCTGTAAGTTCTACCCAGAAGGAAGGACACTGATGGGTACCACTTTCTCCCCTCCCCCAGCCCAAACTAATAAAGTCTTCTCAGTGACCCCTTGAAGAACCAGCCCTGCCTTGATGGATTCAGAATGCAGATGTGACTTTTACATGTCTTTTAGACTCTTCCCTGGGGAAGACCATTTCTCCGACTCTCACTATTTCTTAGTTGCCTGTAGTTCTTTGTCTAGGGTTGAGGCTTTGTGAACTCCCCCCCTCCCCATGTTAGCCTGTTTATTGGTTACCCAAAACCAAATGGCCAAATGCGAAATCATATACATTCAAGTAACATATGGACTGAGTGGGATATATATGTATTATGTATTATGCATATAAGAATAATTAAAAAGGGGCCATTATGTCTGGATATCATATACTAAAAACCAGATAACCAGCCTGGGATATTGAAATCACAGGTCTTGGAGGATTCTCAGAAATAACAACTGCACAGATAATCCATACACACCTTAGGAGAGCCAGATCAGCAACTTTGTTCAGAGGAGCCAAATGGGAGCTCATTTGTGCCACTCCTGGGTTTTCAAGCACCAGGTGAATTTTACAAAATAAAAATACAAAGGAAAAGGAGTGTGAATGGTTCCAGATTTCAGCATGAGATGAATGAAAAAGAGAAGTAGAAAGAAAAGGAGCATGACTGCTCCTAGGTATGGTGGAAGAGAAGGTTTATTCTAGATAAGTGGAGGAGCATAGCCAGGGCCTGGGGCATCGAGGAGTGCACAAAGTGGACCTGACCAGACTGAGCTTTGCCATGTTGGGAGAGGGGGAGGGCAGGGGAGAAGAGAGAGCAGAGGGACCAGGTGCAGCAGCCAGGAGGCTCCAAGGTACAAAGAGACCGGGTTGCCAAAATTGTTGGATTATATAGAGAAGAGCAGCCCAGCGCCCTGGGCTGGAGAGTTCAGGGTAGGGGGTGGAGTATGCTAGTCAGGACAGCCTTGTAACAAGTAGGGACTAGGGGATGATGGGAGAATGTGGAGGGCAGGCACCTCAGCCACTGTTCCAGGTTTGAAACCTAATAACCACTACGTTACTCAAGCAACATAATCTCAACATTCTAAATATCCTCATAGCCTCCAATAAACCTCCTTGAGAACAAAGATCAGTGTGGGAAAGTGGGTAGAAAGGCCGTAAGAGCCAGAGGAAGCCATGGGGAGTTTGCTGTGAGTTGGTTTCTCTTAGAAATGCCAGCCGTCTATCAGGAAGTCTCTCACCCATGTGGCTGCCTAAACGTGACCTGAAAAAGGAAGACCACAATAGACATGCTAACATGGATGGGGAAAGTTTCAAGAGGCCTCAACCTTAGGCAGAGAATTACAGGCAACTAAGGAACAGTGGGAGCGAGAGAAATGGTCTTCCCTGGGGAAAACCCAGCCATTGGTTCTCCAGTACAAAATGGTCAGCCATGAAAACACACATACAAGTAACATTATATGGACTAAGGCACTTGTGAACACACACACACACACACACACACACACACACACACACACCACATTAGAGAAAAAAGAGGCCATGAGCTTGAAAGGGTGCAAGGGAGGAGGTACTTGGGTAAGTTAAGGGAAATTACATAATACATAATTATATTATGTATTATAATCTCAAAAATTTATGTACCCACTCTCATGTTGAAATAAACAGTGATTTTGAAAGCAAAGGGGTACAAGGGATGTAAGAGGGGCTGGAGGGAGGCAAGGGGAGGGTGGAAATAGTATAATAAAAGAATAAATACTATTAAAACGTCTTTTATGTTTAGAACAAATGGAAGAATGTTAATCCGTGGTGGTTTAAATGAAAAAGACCCCCTGGGCTCATAGGGCGTGGCACTACTAAGAGGTGTGGCCTTGCTGGAGTAGGTGCAGCTTTGTTGGAGAAGTCTGTCATTGGGGGCGGGTATGAAGGTTTTCAGATGCTCAAGCCAGGTCCAGGGTCACTCTCTTCTTTCTGCTGCCTGCTGATCCAGATGGAGAGCCTTCAGCTACCTCTCCAGCACCATGTCTGCCTGCCTGCATGCTGCCACGCTTCCCACCATGATGATGACGGACCAAACCTCTGAACTGTAAGCCAGGCCCAATTAAATGCTTTTCTTTATAAGAGGTGCAGTGGTCGTGGTGTCTCTTCACAGCAATAGAAACCATGGTGTGACAAAATCTTATGAACACCAGGGTACTGGTGTTAACATCTATGTCCATACAACCCTCCCGATCACCTTCCTGTCTGGCTTTCACCAAGCAGGGTAAACCCCTCACCATTCTCTCACCTCTACAGGTTGCTGGGGTGCTGGGCTCAGGGTGTCGAACTCACTGACTGCCACAGAGCTCCTCCTCTAACTCAGATGTGACTGATGGCTACTGTCCTAGCCATCCAAGCAGACTGTCTGTCTGTCCGGCACTGTCCTCATCACTTTAGCCTTTACCTACTGCTCGTCCTGTTAATGTTTTCATTCACATAGATGCTTAAGCACATTCGTTTAGAAGGGAATATTTTTATCACTGTCATAAAACCCAAATCACTTGCAGTAAATACAAAGTTACTATAAAAATAAGTAGAATGAGCAGGGTACTGGTGGTGGCAGTGACGCATGCCCTTAATCCCAGCACTCAGGAGGCAGAAGCAGGAGGATAGGATCTCTGAGTTCAAAGCCAGCCTGGTCTACAGAGTGAGTTCCAGGACAGCCAGGGCTACTCAGAGAAACCCTGTCTTGAAAAACAAACAAACAAACAAAAAACCTAAATAGTTAAACAAGCAAGTAAATAAAATAAAACCAAAACAACAANAACAAAAAGCACAATGAGAAAACAAAGTAATGCTATCAGATCCTGGGTTGGCTCCCCCTCCCAGCCCGAGCTAGCCCCGGCCTTTCGTTAAGGTTAGCACCTGTTAAGGAGGTGCTAAGTACATCCATATGAGACTGTCTCCTGATATAATCAGAATTGAAAGGATTAAAAAGAAAGTTTCCTCACTTCTGTCTTGTCTTGCTATTATTTAAGGTATCGGGCTCCCTCCTAAAACTGACACCCATGTCCCCAACCTTGGGCAAACTGCCCCATATGACAGCAAGTGCTTACTTTTAAAATCTACCAACAGAAAAGCAGAAATAAAAGCAAGATACTTGCTGGGCAGTGGTGGCACACGTCTTTAATTCCAGCATTTGGGAGGCAGAGGCAGGTAGATTTCTGAGTTCGAGGCCAGCCTGGTCTACAGAGTAAGTTCCAGGACAGCCAGGGCTACACAGAGAAACCCTGTCTCAATAAACAAAAAATTTAGAGAGAGGAAAATGGTTTCAGTATTTCTTTTTCAAGATATGTGAATTTATTCTTTAATATAAAATAATAATAATAATAATAATAATAATAATTTAATATTAAGTAGAAAACCCTATAGAGTCAGAAGCCACTTTTCCAAGAAGACATTAAACACAGACTAGTGCCAGGCCAGGCAGAGAGGCGTGTGCCTTTGGTCCCAGCAACCTGAGAGGCTCAAGCAGGAGAATGACTTGATCTCAGGAGTTCCAGGTTATCCTGCGTAACATGAGATACTGCTGTAAAGCAGATCTTATCTAAAGAGATAGAGGTTTGCAGGTCTTTCAATACAGAACCTCTTCTTCCACATTCTGTAAACACACACACACACACACACACACAGATGAGCGTGGGAAATGTGTGTGCACTGGGATGCATATGTGTGTGCAAACACACCATCTTATGCCCAATTTTCTGCAAGGTACCCTTCATTCTTTGTTTGTGTTAACTCGTGAGCCTCAGCTGAAATGAGACAGTTCTGACCATTGCTGACATCAATCCTGTTGCTAACGTGAGAGGCTTGTTCAACTATGCTGTGCAGGTAGCTATCCCATAGCCGTGCCGATTTTCCTGGGCAGCTCTATGGAGCAGACCTCCATGTCAAAGGCAGAGAAGTCCGGGGGAGGGGCGTGCTGCGCTGTACCAGTCGTTCAATGGCATCCAGGGCTCCACTGTCCTATAACTTTCACTGCTGGTGGAAATGCTCCATAGTTTTTCCTGTCCGGAATAGTAACCACAGCTGCTGTGGTGTTTGAAATGAGGCTGGATCAGGTGGTAGCTAACTTTGTTTTAATGTGAATAGGTATGAATAGATAGCTCCCGAATAGCCAGTTTTGGGGGATTTGATAACAGGACCAGGTGAATGGCAAGCTCTCAGTCAGTGCCTATCCTGGGGTGGGGGTGGGTGGGACATAACCACACCCCCTGCCCCCCACCCCACTGTTACATCCCCCCCCCAGAAGAGAATGGATGTGTTGGGGATCTGCAGCACATGCCTATGATTCTAGTTCTTGGGAGGTTGAAGCAAGAGGATCATGAACTCAAGGCCTGGTTGGGATTACATAGGAAGAGAGGGAAGGAGAGAAAAGGGAGAGAAAAAGAATTCAGAACTACAAGCCTATCTTCCTTTCCAAATATCCCCTCACATAACTTCTTTTCTCTAGCTCAATCCCTTTCTTCACATCCCAAGATATCTAGGAGAGAGACGTCTGGAGCTTTTTTTTTTTTTTTTTTTTTTTTTCAGACAGACTTGAGAAGATCTGGGACTCAAGCGCGTCCCTGGAGCGTGTATAAGCACGAAGGCAGAATCTCAGAATGTTATTTCCACTCTGCTGCTATGGTAAAAATACATATGCAATTAGATAGTTGTTTGTTTATTTAGAACAAAGAACTATAGTATTGTTTTGCCAGTGGTGCACACCTTTAATCCCTGCTTGTGAGAGGCAGAAGCCAGGCGGATCACTATGTGTTTGTGGTCAACCTGGTCTGCATAATGAGTTCTAGGACAGCCAGGGCTACATAGTGACACTGTGTCTCAACAAAGCAAAGCAAACAAATGAAGGAACTATAGTAAAGCTTCTTAGGAGTGGCTATAATATTATGGTTAGTTATGTGAGTAAGATTCTTTCTTGTTTGTTTATTTACAAACCCATGGAGGACTTAAGAGTGAAGTGTTATGATGTAATATGGTATGTGTGAATGTATGACCCCAACACAATATATATGCATATATATATATATATATATATATATATATATATATATATATATATGGAATTGATAGATTCATTACTACATAGATAATTATGACTGGATACAATGAATGTATAACAATGCATGTATACATAAATCAAGAGAAAGATAGATAGTGGATAGGTACAGACAGACAGGCAGACAGACAGAGGCATGCTGGTGTTCATGAGGAAAGAATGATAAATAGCAAGAACTATTACTAACATCTAAAAAAAGGTTTTTTGTTTTTTGGGGGGGTATGAAAGGTTTTGTTAAATTTTTTTATTTTTTTTATTTTTTTAAAACATTTATTCATTTATTATATGTAAGTACACTGTAGCTGTCTTCAGACACTCCAGAAGAGGGCATCAGATCTCGTTATGGATGGTTATGAGCCACCATGTGGTTGCTAGGATTTGAACTCCGGACCTTTAGAAGAGCAGTCGGGTGCTCTTACCCACTGAGCCATCTCATCAGCCCTTGTTAGTTTTTTTAATTCTTGAGAGTTTTATACTGGTGGACAATGAAATGTGATCATTATAGAGGCCATTTTCCTCTTTTCTGTATCCCTTCTAATACATCCCTCCCCCACCTTCATGGCTCTTTCTTTCTTTCTCTTTCTTTTTTTTTCCTGTAATTTTTTATTAGATATTTTCTTTATTTACATTTCAAATGCTATCCCGAAAGTTCCCTATACCCTCCCCCGCCTCTGCTCCCCTACCCACCCACTCCCACTTCTTGGTTTCCCCTGTGCTGGGTCATATAAAGTTTGCAAGACCAAGGGGCCTCTCTTCCCAATGATGGCCGATTAGGCCATCTTCTGCTGCATATGCAGTTAGAGACACGAGCTCAGGGGGTACTGGTTAGTTCATATTATTGTTAAAAAAAAAAAAAAGGTTTTTATTACTGCCGAATAGAGGCCTCTTATGGCCAGTGCGAGCAATGGGTTGACGGCACTTGTCCTGGGCCTCCAATCAGATGATGCACAGGATGGGTGGTGAGGCAGGGCCAGGCAAATTCCATGTATGAGGAGGAAGCCACAGGAAGGAGGGAGTGGCGGTCTGTAGGGAGGAAATAGTGGCATCAGATCCTGCCCATCTCAGGGCCTCTTACCTTGGCCCAAGTCTCACAACAGTGCAGTGCCAGATGGGTTAGGGCTGGAGTGGCACTAAGGCTAATGACAGGGCCAGGGGCAGGAAAGAGCAAAGGTGACAATGGGAATAACACCATGCAGGGCTCAGGGCAGCTTGGATTTCTCCCACTAATTTATTCACTATGGGTATATATGTTTGTGTACAAATGCATGCCTGCATGTGCACAAGAAGCAGAGCTTGGGTTTACACACACACACACACACACACACACACACACACACAAACACACACACAAATGTATCCACTATTTGTGTGTTTAATGCATTTATGCACACAAATATGAGCCACAACACGCATGTGGAGCTCAGAGGGCAACTTGTTGGAGTTGATTCTCTCCGTCTACCATGTGAGCTTCTGGAATCAAATTCAGCTCATTGGGCTCAGTAAGGAGTGCTTTTACTTGCTGAGTCATCTCACTGGCACCCGAGCTGGTCCTAGAGACATCTCAAAGTCTCTGAGGCTGAGACAATTGCCTAAGAGTACACATACACACTCAGATCTCAATACCACTTCCTTTACCATCTGCAGGGATCAGATCTACCGTAGATTCCCCAGCTTTAAAAGCCATCCAAGGAATGAGGGAAGCTGTTTTAAGAGATGCCTTTGGTATCCCCAACTGGTGAATCCGACCACCACAGAAAAGGAGCCAGCTAGCCCATCCCACATCCTGTAGGATTGAGACCCATTCTTAATTCTTACCCCAGTAGGGTTGGAGACAGGCCTGGGATGAGGTGTCCCTGGAACATCTGCCTGGTGCTGTCCCGAAGCATAGCTGACAGAAGGAAGGACTCAGTGGTTCCAGCACAGGCAAGGCAGCTGAGGGTACACTGCCGGGGGACTGCTAGAGAAAGCAAGAGGACACCCTCAACTTCTAGTGAGCCTCCCTATTTGGAAGCCTGGGTAAGAGGACTGAATGACCCACAAGACCACCTGCCTCATCCCCAAACCGTGTCCTACACCCCAGAATAGGATGCTATTCACACAGGAGTCCAGGGGATAGCACTTTGTAGAAATTCACTGTGAAAGTGTTGGCGGTCCATGGGTTTTGCCTATGTCTTCATCAGAAGTAGAAGAGGCCATGAGATATCGGTCTTCCCAGTTCATAAACTGCCCTTCTCCTCCCAAGTACCTGTGCAGAGATGATCCCTGGAGAATTTTTTGGTACCATCAGGTCCTGGGAAGCACCTATAAGGTGAGGGTGAATCCACTCAGAGGAAGAAATAGGTATGGGGACCTGGGCTGTGGTAAAACACAGAGATTCCAGGAAAGGTTGCAACTTCTTGCCGAGTTTGGAAGAGGCAGATGTCACAAGCTTAGACTGTCTTCTTCCCAAAATGGGGCCTTAGGAAACTAGGAATAATGGTTAAGTCCAAGTGATGATTCTGGGGACAGAGCAGCCCTTAAGAACAGGCTCTATGTGTGCCCAGGATCTAGCACAGAGCCAGACACATGAAGAATGCTATATAAATATGGATGGATGGATGGATGGATGGATGGATGGATGGATGGATGGATGGATGGATAGACAGACAGACAGACAGACAGACAGACAGACAGACAGTTGATAGATGTAGATGGATGGATGGATGGATGGATGGATGGATGGATAAATGGATGTGCACAGAAATCACCTGTAAGCTGTGTTTCCCATTTCAGCTTCTCTTGCCTGCGCCATTTGGCTCTTCTGTTGGAAAACCAGACCTGAGAAAGAACAGGGACTGTCACTAGCTGTGTTTTCAGCACCTGGCACCAGCTGTTCTTATCATGTGTCCCTGGCCTGGACTCAGAAAGTAGAGCCTTCCTCCATTCTGTCACCCTCACCCCTGGCTCCGGCCTTTGCTCTCTGTCCTTTTCCTCACCAAAAAGGCTTGTGTGGGAAAGAGGAGAGAGCAATTGACAGAAGGCAAGGAGGATTTCATCTCTCTCTCTCTCTCTCTCTCTCTCTCTCTCTCTCTCTCTCTCTCTCTAACAAGTTTTTCACCCTCTTGCTTCCATCTCTACCTCCATAGACCTAAAGCCCTCATCACCTAGCCAGTATACATTCTTCTCCTTTACAGATCCCTCACACTGTGTCCCAGCGCTCACTCACCCTCACCGTGTCTTCAGGCAGAGAGGTGGCAGCAGCCAGCTTTCCACGGGCCACTGAATCTGGATACTGCCCACGCTGGAACTCTGTAGAGACAGAGGCTGCCACAGTGAGGGTAAGGGAAGGAGAAAGGTATGGTCTCCTGTCAGTCCCCACTCCCTACTTCTTATAAGCCTAAGTCACCCTTCTTCCCAAGGCCACACCACCCACAGCCTGGACCCCATCAGCCTTTACCCATAAGTCTCAAGGCTGTTGCCTGGTTGCCGTACCAGCAGCATCCTTCCCACTGTCTACCCAAGCCCAGCACCTTTCTCCAGTGCCTCGGCTTGTCCTGGGGAGAAGATAGTCCGATTCCTGTGGCTGGTCCCTGGGTGGGGACCTCGAGGAGCCTCACAGTTACCGTGGGGACTGGGAAGAACTGGAGCCAACACAGCTGCAAAGGAGGGCAATGTCTTACGGCCTTTGTAGTGCTGACCTTTCTGGTTACACAGGGTCTCTCACGTGGTAACCACACAGGCACAGAAGCAGAGCAGAGCTAGCGGGATGTGACATTCCTTAACAGTGGCTACTCAGTGGAGTCAGTAGCATGGCACTACTTAGAGAAAATAGAGTTGCTCCAGGTTTGAACGACCCCATAGAACATGGAGGAAGTTCTGAGAAGCTAAATAGGAAGCAGAGGAAAGGTACAAAAGGCCCAGCCTGGCCCAGCTCTTAGCAGAGACTGAATCTAGGAGTTAGGGGATGTAGGCCCTGTCCAAGACATGCCGACAACTGGCAAGTAATTTCGTTTTTCTGAACTTCCATAGTCTACCAAGAGATAAAAAAGGCACATGCTGGACCCTTCTTAAGGGATCGTTGAGAGGGTGATTCACAAAACAATGAGAACTCATGATTGGCAGAAAGAAGAGCTATAAAATGCTAAGAAACTTGGCTTCGATGATCTCTGGCGACAACTCTAAGACCCACCTGGTGATCTGAGTTGAGTCCAGGGCAGTCTCTGGTCTTCCTGTAGTGCCCGAAGGACTCGATTGATAGAAGACACCTGGGGTGTTGGGGTACACATTGGGAAGACAGGATATAGGCCTAGGATCACATCCTATAGAGATCCTTTCCCCTCTACTCAGCATCCCCAGAGAAACAGCTTGACACTCTCCCCTGCCCCATACCTCCTCCTTTCAAGTGACCACCATCACATTTCAGAAGATACATTTATGAGTCAAAGGCTGATTCTAGTTTCCCTCAACTCCAGCCCCAGATACCCAAATTGCCAAGGAAAGGGGGTTCTTCTCCCCCAGGCTTGCAAACCCCAGGGTAGGGAGAGGGCACTTACACTAGGAGCCTTGTCCTGGGTACAAAGCCCTTCAGCACAAAGCTGGCGTTGGATCTCCCAGGCAAAAAGAGCAGGGTACTCATCCTTTAGCTGGGCAATTCGAGCCACCACAGCAGGCGTGGCCAGACGTGGTTTGCTTCCCCCAATACACTTGGGTTCCAAGACACCTGTGCGGTAGTATCGTCCTAGGATCTTGCTCACACAGCCATTAGATACCTGAGTGTGGTGAGAAGAACAGGACACAGAAGATATGATGGGCAGAAGGAAGCTACAAGACAAAGTGAGCCTCGCTGAACCGAGCCATAGAGTTGAGAGGTTCATCTCATCGTGGGGCACCTAGAGCTCCCCTTTCCCACCTCTAAGAGGGTCTTCTAGGAGGAAACCCTATGAGCCCAACCCCAAGCTGCTGCCTGGTTCTTGTCTCCATCACCGAGTAATGGGTTTGGCACTACCTTAAGGCTCCGTGAAATGTCACAGGGTCGCATCCCTCTTATTGCTAGCTGCACAATCTGCTGCCTGGTGTCCAAAGGAAGGGGCCGGCCATTCACAAAGAGTCCCCCAAGCTGATTCACACTGCTGAGTCCTAGGTATGAGATGTAAGTGTCAACACACGGCCTCTGTCCAGTTCTCACCCACCGTGGCAGAACGTTTCTCTGGTCTCGCAGCCTGGCCAGTCACCATGCGGTATGACTTTTTTTTTTCTGAGACTGTGCCCACCTTTTCCCAGGGTCCCCCAAACAAACCACTTTGGCGGGGGGGGGGGGAGCTTGTTTTCTCCTAATCCAAAGGATTGCAGAGTAAAGCATAGAGGGAGAAACTGGAGAAAAATTAGCTTAGGGCACTGGCTAAGGACAAATGACATTGTGTTGGTGGAAGCCAAGACCCAAGGGCAGTGTTCTATCCCTGGACCCTTCTATCCTCTTCCAACTTCTCCCAGACCACTTACCGTCCTGCCGCATGCTTCACACTGGTATGCCTCACAGAAGGACAGGGAGCCAGCTGGCAAGCTGAAAAGGGGGAGCTCCTTCTAGAAGTTTCTCTTTGGGGCTGGTTCTGCAACAATAGAGGGTTACATGTGGCCTCTTGAAATGGTCATGGGATGGAATGTTTATGACAGGGCGTCCGTAGGGTGGCTAACACTAAAGCATTAGTGTATTCTTAAGTTCTTATGTACTGACATCACAGGGTCAGCCGAGGACTGGATCTTTTTCGATATCCTGATAAGGAAGTGGAAGGGGTGTAGAAACTAATTTCCCACCTATCTGTTAAAGAGGGGCAGAGAAGCAGAAGGGACCGTCCTTCTCAGTACTCGGGATTTTTCTTCCCCAAGTGGACAACTTGACATCTGGCCCATCATAAGCCTTCTCAGTCCCTGGTTGACACACTTGAGCCAGAGACTCTGGTTCAGGTTTCACTGTTGGACAGTCCCGAGTCCAGTTTTCCCAAGTACCAGTCAAACGCTTCCTTCAGAGCGCTTCAAGGAAATCCAGACTCTTGTTTTCTGTGTTCTCCAGGAAGCTCTTGGGGGCAGGATTTGGGGCTCAGCTCTACCTCAGGTCCTGGGCATTGGTCCCACACATTGGAAAGAGGTGCATAAAGCCTAAGGTGATGGCTTCTCCTACGGGACACACCCCCTAGCAGCTTCTAAAGTCACTGGAGCTGTGGATTCTTTTCAACAAAGTCTAGATGTCACAGTGAAATTTCATTTTCAAGGGCTACCTTCCAGGCATCGCATATTTTGCTAACATTTCCTGACAGCATTTTGAAAGGAAGGGATGTTGTCTGTTTATGGGAGCCGAAGCCATCTTGAGCACAAGAGAGCCTGCACAGCCGCCGCCACAGTCATGTCTTTTCTGCTTTCATCAGCAACTTAGAGGAGTTGAAGCTGTCTCCTTTCATGCCTGGAATCTTGGCAGAGCTGTAGGTAACTCCAGGGGACAGCTTTATCCATGGAACTTTCCTGAAATAACCACGCTGCCTTGGCTCAGTTAACTCCACAGCAATTACTTAGTGAATAGGGCATTAAACACGAGAACATTTGTTGGTTTGGAAAGAAGTGAGAAAGGAGAGAGAGAGAGAGAGAGAGAGAGAGAGAGAGAGAGAGAGAGAGAGAGAGAAAGGCAAGCTTAGCATGCTGAGCATGTGAAGAGTTAAGTTATGCCCAGAAAGTGAGCAGGGTTAGAACATCAGCCAAACCTGAATCCTCGATAGGACTCTTTCCCTTTCAATGTACCAGGAAGAGGAAAGTATCCGGAGTGAAACATGAAGACTCCAGAGTCCATTGAATCTAAAGTGCCTGTTACTTGTTTGTTTTTAAGCATCTAGAGGCACGCCCCTTTAATCTCTTATCATTCCAGAAACTCAGTAAGAAAATTGAATTTTTTTTCTAAAAAATAAATAAATAAATAATAATAATAATAATAAGGCATCATTTGGGGTTAACATAAATCAAGGCCACCCTCTCAGAGAATAAAGCTGGAGGCTCAGAAGCCAGTCGCTGCTAGAGGTCAGCATCTCTGGCTGCTGAGCATGAGATTCTATTTCTCTGTTCTCATTCCTGCTTCATGCTTGCTATTAAAGAAATGGAGAGGGGAAGGTTGTGCTGGGAATGTGAAGGGTAGGGAATGCAAGCTGAGACTACCAGCCCAGTCCTGAATCCTTCATAAGGGACCAAGGGTCAGACTCACTGTGGAACACAGGTTCAATATCCAAGTCTAAAAAAAAAAAAAAAAAACAAAAAACAAAAAAACCCTCCAAACCCAAATGAATCGTGCCCACAAACAGAAACTCACAAACAGAAACTCTGTTTCCAGTAGCCTCCCTCATCTCCCTCATGGCACCAGTATACTTGATAACTTGTCAGAAAAAAAATAATAATACCTGACACTCAATAGATGAGAAAATAGGTTAAGGAGTTGAAAGAGCAGAAAAGTGCATAACTGTAAAGACAGAGGAGGGAGAAAGTTGAGTTTGGCCACACAAAGACATGGGGACAGTATGGGAGACAGAACAGACAATGAGCCTGCTGGTGAGCTACCTGGATGGAGGAAAAGAGGTGGGAATTCCAGGAAGAGATCTCGGGGTCCTGTGCAGGCTCCAGGGTTTGCTGGTGGTCTGGTCTTGTGACAGCCTCCAGCTGCTTCAGTCCTGCCAGGGGGTCCAGAGCTCCCCAGAGCCTTCACTCAGGAGCAGAGGGCAGCCTTCTGGGAGTAGCCAGTGATGTCACAGGCCATGAGCAGAGGAGGAGGAGGAGGAGGAGGAGGAGGAGGAGGGAAGTGTGCATGGGGCTGGCTGACACTGGCCCCGAGGCAGGGTAACCCACAGCCAGTGACCCACTGTGTCCTTCTGTGGGGCTTCGGAGTCCTCCTTGTGGCTATCGACCCTGAAGGAAGTATAGAGGCATTCAGACAGGCTCTCTCAATCCAGAATGTACCCAAGCATGGGCCAGTGTTCTTGGAAGGAATGAGGAACATGGAAGATGAGGCACTTCAGACTATGTACCCAAAGTTTCCCATGCATCGAAACACAAAAGAATATTCCAGGAGTACTGATATCATTTCCCAGCCCTCATGCACACGTCTGAGCTTTTAAGTCAACCCCCAGGTCATGTGTGTATTATCGCAAAAGATCAATGATATGTAGCCAGATTGAGTATGAACTGAGTTGGCTTCTAGAACCTCAAGAGAAGGAGAACTGGTGGAGAAGAGTGTGCCGCATAAATCAGTTGTCTCCAGAGAGGATTGATTCCCGTCCATCCTCCTGTTGATTCCTTGACTGAAATGACACAAAGGTGAGTTCTTGCCTGGAAATAGGGCCATCCTGGACTTCAGGACACTGACAGTGGAAGGAGTGGGTGGGAATTCGTGTCTGAGGATGACTAGAAATGCATGTTTCTAAGGACACACACACGCACACACACACACACACACACACACACACACACAAGTCTTCTTTCTTCCATCTCTGGATATTTTCAAATTCCATTTTACTTAGGATTTGGTACATTTAGATTAAATAAAAACTGATACTGTTGTTCACACAAAAGACACCTCAGATTGTCTGGGCCATTGCAAGGGTGAGAAAAACAGTGTCTGGGTAGGGCAGGGTGCTGGAAGTGAGCGTGGACCACAGTGCTTGGAAATCGTGTTGCTATTGCAGACGAGGTTCGATAGATGCTTGTAAGGGTGTGAAGGAGTAGATGTGGAAAGCCTTGTGGGTCCATTGTATATTTCAGAATCTGTAACTCGGTCACAGAAGTGAGACTCAGGTAAGCAACCCTGATTTATTGAGACTTTAACAATAGACCTAGAAGTCAGAAGAGAGAACAGGAGATCTCATTGCTTTGGGTTTGACAATAGAAAAATGGATATCGAGCATGAACACCTGGATCTTGGAATTAGAAACTGTTGTCTTCCAAAGCCAAATGTATCACAGAAATGGGTCTTCAGTCTTACCCTGACACATACTCCACTCCCCTTCCAGTCTGCTCCAGCTTCTTCAGGCTGAGCCAGAGCGCTGGTGTAGAGGGAAGACTGCAACAGATAGTTTCAGCACCATGGGCAGGACAGCACGGGCCCAAGTGCAGGGAAAGCCCTTCCACCAGGGGCAGCTGGGGGCTTCTCGGCAGGCTGCTTAGCTGTGTCTGGTGAAAGGAGGTTCCTAAGAAAAGGGTAACCCTGCTTTCGGTCTCCGCCTGCCTTATTACTTTCTTTGGATCTGTCCTTGCATCTTGAAGCTCAAGGCTCATGACCTGACTGTCTTTTCCTATAGACAGCTGCCTGAGGGTGTACGTAGGGGTGTCAGGGGGGAGACAAGGCAAGCCCTGGCAGATGGTGGTGGCAGCGATTTCCCCCATAAACTACCCTCTCGCTCAGTCTTTACAACAGGCTCTCGGGGCTGAACAAACAGAAGCTTTCGACCCAGAGGTGATAGGGAGAGGAAAAAAGGGGAAAGGGCCCTGGCGGGGGGCCTAGCAAGCCCAAAGGCTCAGTCGCTCAGCCCTCTGCCCAACGCGCCAGACTGTTTGAGGAGCAAATATCTGCCTTCACTGTCTGACTCTCCCAACTGCCCCCACCGGGTTTGGGGCTAATTGTCCCTCATTAGCTGGGCCCAGTCCCCAGGCTGCTGTCAGCCCCCGCCATCTGCTCACAATTATACATTAACTCAGAGGTCTTGTCGCACGCCAACGAAGCTGTGCGCCCCTCTCCTGGGCCAGCCAAGGCCATTCCAGCTCCTTCTTCATCTGGATGTAGAGCCTGGATCGTTGGCTCCTGCCTTTGGGGAGTTCCTGGTTTAGGGGCCTGTGACTGTGGTAAAAGTTCTATCCTTAGTAGTGGTGGCTGAAGTTCCTCCCTGCTTCCCTCGTGATGCCAAAAGGCGACCCACCCGTGCGTAAAGCTGGAGAGCACAGGGCGCGGCAGGCGCACGGGCCCGCTGACTTTGTCTGGCAACTCCCCGGGAGCTCTTGGCACCTTTTGGAGGAGGTGATGCCAGTTTCAGGCGGTTTTGCTTCTCCCTTTGTGTAGGCTATGGGGTCCTGGTCCTCATCTTCCCTTTCTAAAGAGAGCCCTAATCTCTTGCCAGCCCTTAGCATTTCAGAGCGCACGCGCCACAAATCCAAAATCATTCTCCTTCAGCTGGCACTTTCCACTTTAAAGTCCAAGTGGTTCCTCTACTACAAAATTATAAGGGTTCTTCGGATTCTCTGGATTTTTCTGAGCGTGGGAGTCGCGCTAAGGTGACACTCTCCACCCCACAAAGGTTCGTGCAATCATTCTATTCCCCTAGACAAAATTTCCCTTCAGTGTCAGAGCTCTGTCCACCTGCAAGCCCCTGTGTTGTTCAGTTTAGATTGTACATGGCCAGGGTCCCTCCCTCTGCTCGCCCCAGAAAGGTAGTAAAAAGCGCACCCTCCACCCTGTTTTGGAGTAGGAGAGCAGGGGAAAAAATCCTTTCCTCTGTTCTTTTTTCTCAAAGAGCTCCTAATCTCTGAGTTCATACCTGATCCAAGTTAGTTATAGGACTAGGGCAGGTCGGGTGGTGTGGTGAGTCTGCACTTCCTGAAGAGGCACTCCCCACAGAAGTTCTGAGACACTAGAGCTACCAGCACAAGGAGAGACCATGAAGCTCACTTGGTGTGAAAGGATGGTCTAGAGCTGCCAGGCCAAACACTGTTCCTGCAGTCACAGTAGAATCAAAAGGTGACATTGTGCCAGCCACCAGCTCTGCAAGTTGGGAAGGGGCTGGGTAGGCAGGCACTGGGGTTCCCTGGGGAATCACTGCAATCACCTCACTCTGCCTTACTTTGCCTAGGACTGACAGAAAATTGGCATATACTCCACATCCATTTCCCAGGCCAGCATGTTGAATAACATGGTACATGCGTTGTAGCTAATAGTACATATTGGTGTTATCACTGGCTAATATCCATACTCAATTCTGATTTCCTCACTTCTTCTGGATCCCATTCTGGAGAGAGCTTCACATTTGTCATCCATCTCTTTCAGTTCCCCTTGACCACTTCATAGTTCCTTCTGTTTTTAATCATTGGGATGGTTTTAAGGAATCATGTATTTTACACATCATACCATGATAAAAAGAGCTTCTATCTTATTTTTCTACTGTGTAAAAGCATCAAAAACCATACATACTTTATTAAGGGACATCATGTGATGTCTGATACATGTATCCTTTGTGTAGTTTTAAAATCAGCTTAAACACATCTCCTTTCTTCATGGTGAAAACATTCAAAATCCTCTCTTCTAGCTTTTGCTTTTAAATATGCATTACATTATACATAGTACTGTTCAAAAGAAGCACTGCAGATCTTCTGGCTCCTAGGTCACCACCTCTAAGTCCCCCTGGGTTAATCTCTCGCCAGTTGCTCCTTTCCTGGTACCTTTCTAATGTGTTGGGTTTTTTTGTTTTATTTTTGTTTTTGTTTTGTTTTATTTTGTTTTTGTTTTTGCTTTGAGACAAAGTCTTTTGTACCCTACCTAGGCTGGCCACAAACTTAAATATAGCTGGAAGTGATGTAGACCCTCTAGTACTCCTGCCTCTGCCTCTCCGGTGTGAGATTATAGGCATTCACACCTGGCAATCTCATGCATGTCATATCATACGCTTGGACTAGGCTGGTGGGTTTAGGAGATGAAGGTCAAAGAGGTACAGCAGTGTCTCCATCACATCGAATTAAGGGTACCTAGGCTGACATGGCTTGTGGCTATTGAGGTTGACCCTGATCATCTAGCTGAAGTGGTGTGTGTAAGTTCTGTCCACCTACATTACATCTCCTTCATTCCATCCAGTAGTTTTCTGAAGGACATTGCTGGTGTGTGAGTCGTATTTAACGATGGGGAGTTATGTTTGCTTACTTGAGAACACAATGTCCACACAGTCAAGTTGGACTTCTGTGAAAATTTGTCTCCTCTTTTATCTATGTGCTTGATAATTTATTTGCTGAATATTATTTGTGATGACAATGTGGATATATTTATTTATAAGGAAACTTAATTTTATTCTTTAGGGCGTAATTAAATGTACTACTCCGTTTTGCTGCTCAGTTCGCTCCAGGGCTGGCCATCATGCCCGTTGTTCCCTTCCACATGCCCTCGCTGGCCAAACTCACAGAGACTGTGTGGTTTTTGTTCAGGGGTGGTTGTGGCAGTACCATTGCTTTCTGACACTGAAGCATGCGCCAAGCTCCTCTCCACTATCTCCCACGCCTAGAACCAGTGTTTTCTCCAAGAAGTGCTGGTCCTTTTGTTAGACAATGGCATGAGATACCAAAGTCTGGGCACTAGTGTTTTAGCTGCTACTGGGGTGTCATTGCTTCTAATACATGTATGTCTCTATATGTAAAAATCTTCAGACAAATAACACAGTGTTGCTAACTGTAACCCAATTATTACAGGAACCATTTTAGTTTTATTCCTGTTTATGTGTAAAATCTAATCTGCTATCTCCTTACCAATATTCCCCATTCAAGTATACATTGTGAGAGTGACAGAATGGTTAATACAAACCAGTGTTGGGCAACATTTTATCAACTAAAGTACAGTGCTTATTTGCAGCTTATTTACTTTGGTGCTTGAGTTTGCTTCTAGGGGCTCACTGATGGTAGATAGTCTCCATCACTGGACTACATCTCCATCCAGCCTCTGTACAAACACCCTCACCTTGAATTTTTTAGGCCCCTGCCATACCCGAAGTTACCTAAAGCAGTACTTTTACTACCATCCCCTTTCATCAGGCTGCTTCATAGACATACAGTACAGCTGGTTTGCTTTGACACATTCTGCATTTCTTGTGAAATTCCTCTGTTAAATTTACGTGATTGTTTTGAAATTGCACACGTTAGGGCTTACTGATTACGCTGTAACATTCTGTAGGTGCCAGATTGAGCAGTACTGTGTGTCCACAGTTATATCATCACAGAGTAGTAGGCTCACTACCCAAGGATTATCGTTATACCAAGTTCAACCTTTCTCCTCTCCTTAAACCCCGGATAAACAATGGATTTTTAAATCATTATTATGCTTTTACTTTTTTGGAATATCATACAATGGAACCATGGAATATGCCACCTTTTTATTTGCATATAGCTATTTAAAATTCATCAGTGTCTATTCATGTTCTGATTGTTCTTTTTATTTCATAACACTTTGATATTGTATAGATGAACCCACAGTTTACCTGTTCACCAATAAGGGACAGTGTATAGTATGAGCAATTGTAAATTGGGCTACTGTAAACATTTATGTGCAGGTTTTGGTGGGCACACAAATTTTTAACACACAAGGAGACTGTTCTCAGTTTTGGAAAAAAAAAAACTGCCACAGTATGTTCTAATTTTTCTGTGCCATTTAACATCCCTAGCAACAGCAGAGACAACTCTGTTGCTTTGTATCCTCGCCAATAATCGCTATGTTCTGTATTATTTGTTTGTTTGTTTTAAGACAGGGACTCTCTATTTTGTAGCTCTAGCTGTCTTGGAACTCACTTTGTAAATCAGACTGGAATTGAACTCACAGAGACCCATCTTCATCTTTCCCCCCAGTTCTGGGATTAAAGGCATGCCCTACCAAATCTGGATTATGTGATAACTCTCCTTTATCTTTTGTTGTGTTGTTTTGGCTGTTTGTTTGTTAGTCATACTATGTAACCTGGCTAGCCTGGAACCCAGAGATGTGGTCCTGATTTTGCCTCCAGAGTGCTGGAATTAAAGGTGTATGCTATCACCAACTGGCTGCTTTGGCTTTTTTGAGAGAGGTTCTGATGAAGGCCAGGTTTGCTTGAAATTTACTAAGGAGCCAAAGGATGCCCCTGAGCTCTCAATTCTCTGGCATCCACCTCCCAAGTGTTGGGACTACAGGCTTGCACCACCACTGCCCGCTAAGAGGCTTTATAGTTTTGCATTTAACATTTAGGTTCATGGCCAATTTTCAGTTAACATTTGTGAACTGTGTAGTCTATGTCTATGTTCATTTAAAAATATATTCTAACTGTTTCAATTTGCTGAAAAAACTCTCTTCTTCATTGAACTGCCTTTGCTCCTTGATTGAGAGTATTTTACTGGGGGCTGGAGAGATGGCTCAGCAGAGCTTTTGTTCTTGCAGAGGATCTGGGTCTAATTCCTAGCATCCCCATGACAACTGATAACCATCTATAACTCCAGTTGCAGGGCATCCTATGCCCTCTTCTGACTTCTGTGGGTACCAATCACACAGATGGTGCACAGACATGCAAGAGAGTAAAACACTCATACACATAAAATAGAATTTAAAAATCTAAAAGAAAAATTGAAAAGGAATATTTGACAGTGCTGGTATAGATTTATCTTTGTGTTATTAATTCTGTGTAATTGATCTATGACTCAGAGCCATGCTCTCTTTGTTATATAGCTTTAAAGTAAGTGTTAAGTTGAGAATATGAGTTTCCCAGCTTTATTCTTCTCCATCAATATTGTGTTGAATAATTATGCCTTTTTAACTTTTTAAAAATTAAATGTGTGTGTGTGTGTGTGTGTGTGTGTGTGTGTGTGTGTGTGTGTGGTGTATGGATGGTGGTGTGCCCATACTATATGTTGAAGAAAGAGGACAATGTACTGGAGTTGCTTCTCCCCATCCACTGTGTGGGTCCTAGGGATCCAATTCAGGTTGGCAGGCTCGGTGCTTTTACCTGCTAACCATCTTGCCTCACTTAACTATAAACTTTAATCAGTATGTCAATCTCCATAAAATAGTTTGTTGCAGTTTTGATTAAGATTTTATTGTCTCTATAGAGCAAGTTAGGAGAAATGGATGGTTTAACACTACTGGGGTTTCTAATCCATTAATATTGATTACCTATTTATTCAGATTTTCTTTGATCGATTAACCAGTGTTTAGTTTCTTCTCTCATAGATCTGGTACCTATGTTTTTTTACTTGTATCTACATATTTTATTTTATTTTTTTGCTTCTTTATTTCGGTAGTTAGTTTTTTTTTTAAATTTCAAATCTAATAATTTAGTATTGGCATACAAGAAAGCAGTTCACCTCTGTCTTTAAGCCTTGTACCCCGAATTCACCTTTGTCTATTAGCCTTGTATCCTGAGATCTTGCTATACTTATTTATTAATTCCAAGAAGTACAGCCAGCCATACCAGGGCCAATCTCATGTATCTCTGGGAAGCGACTGTCTAATACTTCGGATGTTTTACACATGGAAAGCATGCCTGTCGTGAGCCAGGTCAGCTTTCGTCCTTCTTCCCAATCTTTATCTTTTTATTTCAGGACTTGCGACATGACGAGGGTAGGAATACTGAGAGAGAGCCTCAGTGGCTGGTTCTCAGTCTTGGGAAACTGTCAGGCTTTCTTAGCATGAACTATCTCAGCAACAGGTTGTTTTGCTCCCCAGTCTTCTGGCTACTTCCCCCTGCTCTGCTGTGCATTCCTGAGGAAGCCCTTACCCTCTCAGATGTGCTACCCTACCTTTTTGCAGCTAGTCTCCTTTTTATGACAGTCTGGTCAGAGCCGTTCTGTTTTACATCTTAAGTTTATTATTAGCATGTGCATCTGTACCTGGGTGCGAGCACACGCGTGTGTGCTGTGGATGTGTGTGTACACGTGTGTGTGGGGGGCACATTTTATGTTTTGAAGCAGCTTCGGGTTCTCAGCAGAGTTGAGGCGAGGGCCCAGAGATTCTTTTTACGTTTGCATCTCTGTATATACATCCTCCTTCTCCATCATCAGTACCTCCACTAGAATGGTACATTGATTACAGTGATGAGCCGATGAGCCTGTAGACATTTTGGAGGATTTTTTTTTTTTTTTTTTTTTAACCATTGAGGAAATTCACCTCTTCTTTAGTGTTCTGAGGTTGGTGGCTGTTTTGTTGTTGTTCTTCGTTGTGGATGGGTATCAGATTTTGTTAAATGCTTTTCTTATATCGATTAATATAACAATATGATTTCTTCTTCATTAGCTTGCTGATGTTGTGGATCACGTTAATAGACTCTTAAATATTTAACCAGTGTTGCCTAGTTGGATCACGTCTCACATGGTCATAGTGGATAGGTCTTTTTTCACTGATGGAGCCAATTTGTTCACAGTTTGTTGAAGCTTTTAATGTATTTGTTCATATACACGTCTGCATTCTCCCTCTCCTCCAATACTTTCCTCTCAGCATTAGGGGAGTGCTGACTTCATCTCTCTGGGTTAGAAAGCGTTCACTCAGACAGACAGGCTCGAGGATACGGCAGGGCTTAGCAAGCAGATGCAACTCCAGTTGCTACACGCAGAGGCCTCATCCTGTATCTGTACCTTGGACTGTGTACTTATTTCCTGATTCAGCAAATCTCAGTTTTTAGCCCAGATCTGCCGTGTTGCCTGTGTGATCATGGATCCACTAATGGCTACTTCAGCAAATAATTCCTGAACCCATGCCAGGCTTGAAAAGAGCAGTGAATAAAAAAAGAACAAAATTCTTGACTTCTACCTTGCATTTTTTTTCTCATGATTCACTGAACAACTTCCTATATTTTTCCAGTATCTACAAAATGAGCTAAGCATGGTGGCACACACCTTTAATTCCAGTGCTCAGGAGGCAGAGGCACCTACCTGGAGCTCTGTGACCTCAAGACCAGCCTGCTCTATGAAGTGGGTTCCAGATCACACAGTGAGACCCTCCCCCCCAAAAAAAAAACATAATTAAAAAAAACATTTAAAGAAAAGACAAGCTGGGTGTGGTGGCCCACACCTTGAATCCCAGCACTCAGGAGGCAGAGGCAGGCAGATTTCTGAGTTCAAGACCAGCCTGGTCTACAAAGTGAGTTCCAGGACAGCCAGGGATATACAGAGAAACCCTGTCTCGAAAAACCAAAAAAGAAGAAGAAGAAGAAGAAGAAGAAGAAGAAGAAGAAGAAGAAGAAGAAGAAGAAGAAGAAGAAGAAGAAGAAGAAGAAGAANAAAAAAGAAGAAGAAGAAGAAGAAGAAGAAGAAGAAGAAGAAGAAGAAGAAGAAGAAGAAGAAGAAGAAGAAGAAGAAGAAGAAGAAGAAGAAGAAAAGAAGAAAAGACAATCTGGCTGCCTGGTTGGGACGGCTATGTTACATAAGCTAAGGCATGCTAGGGCATGTAAGAATATTCTGTTTGCTTGCTATTGTTATTATCATTATGCATCAATAGTTTAACATTGTTGTGTATTGGCTGAGTTCAGTAGTTACAATCTAGCCTTAGAGATGCCCAGACCACTCCCCCACCTCCTGCCCTAACTCTCTAGTCCTGTAATTTCTGTCTCTCTGCTTCTGCAGTTAACCCTTGTGACCTCTGGATTTACGCATCTATCTTATGAAATCCCTTTGTTGACCTAGAGTTACCTTGCTTGGCAAATAGTTGGGTAACTTTCTGCTTTTGAAATTACAAAAAATTTGCAGTGTGTGTGTGTGTGTATGATAGGTATGTGGGTTTAAGTGCAGACACACACATGCCACAACGTAAGTGTGGAGGTCAGAGGACAAGCTTGGGTATCAGTCCGAGCCTTCCACTTTGTGTGAGACAGGGTCTCTGTTTGCACTGTGTGTGCTAGGGTAACTGGCCTGAGAGCTTCCAGCGGTTCTCCTGCCTTTGCCTCCCACTCCGCTGTAGGAGCGCCACGATTACAGGTACATCCTGCTGTGCAGGGTTTTGTGGGCTCAGAGGATCTAAACTCAGATCCTCATGCTTTCCTCCTGAGGGTTAACTGTCTCCTCAGCCCTATACTTGCATTTATGAAAAGGAAGGAGACAAGGAACACAATTGATTGTTTTTGTCTGTATGCTCTCTAAAGATTGTGGACTTTTGGCTTAGGTTACAGTGAGAGTGGATTCTATCAGTTCTCTTTAGTCATGCCTGAACATAAGTCAAAGCCCTGCTGTCTGGAGCACTCTAGCATGGATAGCCTTCACTGCTTAGCCAGACCCATGGAGATGAGAAAGAAAATGCCCTCCCTCCTGATAAGGAGCCTACCTCTGTTCCAGAAATCCGGGGCTCTTCATCTTCACTGTGTCTACAAAGATCCCCAAAACAACAGGGCTCAGCCTGACAGTGGCTCTGCCCTACCTAGAGAGCGAGCTATGTAAAGATAGGTAATTCTAAATAAAGTCTGATTACTCTCTTTGGCTTGGCACCATTAAACACAATAATCAGATCTGAATGCCCCATTGCCATGGATTTCATTCCCGGCCCAGATGGCATCCCTGAGTTCTAATCCTCGCTTGATCAGATCTTTGCTCTCCACTCTCTCCTCCCCGGAAGTCAACATTTTAAGCACTAAGTTTTACATCACTCCACATTTCTCTTCTTCTCCCTGCAAGACACCTGAGTCCAGTGCTGGAGGAAGCTGCTTTCTAATCTCTGGGTTTTGTTCCCTTTCCTCTCTCCAGCATTTAGACCTCTCATGGCCACCCTTTCTCCGGTTAATGAGCTGGTTTCTTTCCAGCATCCCAGCCCTTTGCGTTTTCTCTCTTGGTTATATATATATGCTTTAATGTGTTCTCACAACTGAACGTGTAGTTGGAAACGGTGTGGCTGAACGGTATTCAGAGACAAAGCTGCTTAACCTCAGCCTCCTGGTTCAGTCAGTTGCCTGTGGAGCAGCGTGGCAGGTTTGGGCTGCCGCATTGGGTCAGCTCCTGGGCGCCCCCTGCAGTCTTCTTAGGTTTGTAGTGACACGGAGAGGGTAGCTTCTGCAGCCTCATTCCCTTCCTTTGCACACCTCCCCCCCCCCCCCCCCCCCCCCCCCCCCCCCACAGCAAGAGTGATGTCAAGAAAGGCAGATGACACCCAAATGGAAGTGACAAAGCAATTGTATGAGAGACATAACAATAAACAGAGCTCTGAGACATGTTTTCCCCAAAGACTCCATCCCTTACCACACATCTGACTTTCTCTAGGGAAGGAATTGAAAAGACACTGTGGACTCTAACAGTTTAGACTCCTTTGGGTTACAAGCCTTGTTAGAGGAAGCTGAGCCTGAGAATAGATTTATCTCTTGAGAAAACAGGAATGTATCTCATAGCAAGCACTGAAAAGATGAATTAAATTATCTAGTTATAATTGCCCCAAGAAGCTAATCTTAGTAACCCAGAGAGGAATAATTATGTTGGATGAGTAGTAAAGAATGTGGATTCTACCTCTGAAATCTTCTTTTATTTTTAATTATGGCAATCACATCAAATCAACCAGTTTAGTCTTTTTAAGGCTATAAGTGAATGGCAATAAGTGCAGTCACAATGCTATAAGAACACCATCAGTCTTTATTGCTACAATGTTTTTATTACCCCAAAGGAAAGCTTGTGTCCTTTAAGCAATAACTGTCACCACTTTCAACTGTCAATAGCATCTATTCTAGTTTCCGCCTTGGGGAACTTGCCAACTTTAGGTCCAACACATAAATGGAAGTATCAATGTTTATTGCAATTCAAATCCAGAACCACACCCCCAGTCGACTGTGATAGATTTTAGAGTGAAATTCTTACACATTTCTACTTCCCTCCTCTTCATCACCCAGTCTCAATAAACAATGAAGGCTCTTTTGAAACTTTTGGTGAGCTTTGGAGATAAAGGGATATGTCAGTGCATGAGCCTTGGGCAATAATGGAGATGCCACTCTAGGAAGATGACCGATGAAATCAAGCCTGGAGATGTGGGGTTGAGAAGGAAGGAGAAGTCTGTAGAGGTCATGGTTCACATACCTTCAGTACAAGGGAGAAGACAGGCAAGAGGAATTCATCACCCGGGTCACAGAAATGCCAACTACTTCCATCAGGCAATGGTGGTTGGCAGCTCTTCCCTACAAGAAAGGATTTCTGAACTGGAGAGAAGTTTCCCTGAACTTGCATCTACTTAAAAAGGTAAAAGAGACAAAGACAAAGTCGAGAAATTAAGATGCCCAAATAAACCTGCCCAATTTCTAGGCTCTCTCCCAGCCCATCCTTATCTTTTGGGAGATCTTTAAGTTGAAGTCTTGAAAATGCAGGGGTGGGGGTGCCATCTTTGTTCAGGTCTTGCAGAGCAGTCATAATGTTGAGACTTCATTCAGAAAAAAAAAAAAAAAAAAGGGTGGGCCGGTGAGACAGTTTCAGCACATAAAGCATTTGCTGGACATGTCTGATGGCTGGAAGAAAGAGAGAGAGAGAGAAAGAGAACAGATTTTATTAAGTTGTCCTCTGACCCCCACATATGCCATCGCATGTCTATATGCAAGTGCTCGTGTGTGTGCATACACACCATACAAACAATAATTATAAATTTAAAATATTTTTGAAAGTTTTAACAATAGGAGACAAAAAAGGAGAACCAAATAAAATTATGAAGTACTTGGGTTGAAAACTTCAGCCTATGCTCTTGGGAAAGACACAATTTAACTCACTGCAGGAGTGATTCCATTATCCTGACTAGCACCTTTTCTATAGCCACTCCTTAACACCGAGGCCTACAGAGGGGACAGTCAAGCCCTCCCTAGCCAGACCTCTAGAACAGAGCATCTTCTGTTCTCTACTGCCCTGCCTGGTACCCAAAGTGAAGCTCTGTGCTTCCTCCTGGACAGGGCTGTGAGCGAGCACACAGCAAGGCAACACACCTCCTGCCTTCCACCAACACATCATCTGCTTCCATCCTCATTACAAAGTCCTTTTTGTGTGGTCCACCTTACTGATCATTATGGTCATGATGTCCTCGATGGTAATGGAGATCTCATCTTAGGTTCATCTTGTCTTCCCTGACCGTTCTAAGGGCCAGGGCAAGGAGGAGACCAGAAGCTGGCCAGTGTCTGCCTGACTGTCCCAGTCCTCATGTTACCTGCTGTATTCCAGAATGCATGAGTCAGCATGGAACAAGAGCCAGAGGAATGGGGTCCTGCCTGGGTACCCAGCTAACAAGGCCCCTGCTGGGAAACCAAAGGATAGTGTTTGGTTACCAGGTAGCTGGAAAAATGCTCTCCTCCCACAAGGAAGGCAAAAGCCTTGAAAATGAAGATGGAATTGAGACAATCTCACAATTATCTTCCTTGAAAAAAAAGTTATTTTATTTTAAGTGTATGGGTGTTTTTGGTTGCATGTTGAGGTGCCTATGGAAGCCGGAGGAGGGTGTCAGATCTCCTGGAACTGTAATTCTGGACAGTTGTGAGCCACCATGTGGGTGCTGGACAGGAAACCCAGCTCCTCTGGGAGAGCAGTCAGAGCTCTGTATGGCTGAGCCACCTCTTCAGTCCAAATATTGTTCTTAATTATTCCCAGAGCATTTGAAGCTCTTGTAAATACTGACAGCTCTGTCTTAACCTAAGAAAGATGTTATTAGAGGGCTCATCTAATTATCAATGCATAGGAATAAACTTTCTTTTCTTTTCTTTCCTTTTTTTTTTTTTTTTTTTTTTTTTTTTTGTTTTCAGTAAGAAGCTTTATGCTTTTACTAACACACAAATCCCTTTTTTTTTTTTTTTTTTTTTTTTTTCCTGAGACACGGTTTCTCTGTGTAGCCCTGGCTGTCCTGGAACTCACTCTGTAGAACAGGCTGGCCTCAAACTCAGAAATCAGCCTGCCTCTGCCTCCCAAGTGCTGGGATTAAAGGCGTGTGCCACCACTGCCCGGTCAGGAATAAGCTTTCTCAACAGAGATAATGACAGTATAGTTGGATAAAAGGAAAAAGTATGTGAAGTACTAGATGCAGGTTTCTATAGAAGAAACAGGGTGGCCACGGGCGCTCGCAGAAGCTCTTCTCCGTATCACCCAGCCTCACACTTTTCCCCAGAGAAGGTAAAAAGGGAAGGAGCCTCATCTGACAGCAGAAGCAAGGATGAGTAGAGAATGGGCCTCCGAGGTAAGAGCACATGCACAGATACAGGAAATCTCATAAAACAGAAGAGATCTGGAACAAGGACATTCGCTTCTGTGTGGGGTGGGACAACCTCTAAGCGGCTCCCCAGAACAATGGCTTATGAGTCTATTAACAGATAGCAGGGCTAGGACTTGACTTCGGAAACAAATAGAATGGGCTGGAATTTCCCTAACCCTATGCTTTATATGCCTTAGAATGGAAATGTTTCTGTCATGGGATTACCATAACAACTTCACAATATATTATAAAATACATAAAACATGTAGCACTGTCTCTACCCCCCCCCACTTAAAAATACTGAAAAATTGGAGGTAGTTTGTATAATTGACTTAAGCACCAATAGAAGGCAGCAGGAGTTGTGTGTGTATAGGGTTAGAGGTGGCAGAGGTGGTGCTTGCCCAAGCAGGTACATGTGGAGGCCAGAGGAGAGAGATGCTGGGATCTCTTTCTGAATTGTTCCTCTATCGTATTGTTTTAGATAGGCTCCCTCCCTGAACCCGGAGCTCACTGGTTAGGTTAGGACTGGCTGGCCTGGGGAGACACAGCAGCTGCTTCTCTGACTTCAGTGCTGGGCTTGCAGGTGTGAGCTGCCGCGTCTAGCTGTTATGTGGGTGCTGGAGACCTGAATCTGGCTCCTCAAGCTTCTGCAGGCAGCACTTTGCTCTTGGAGGCACTTGCCTAGCGCTGGGAGTCTGCTGAGCTACTAAACATTGGACCATATGGATCCTGCGGTACCCTGATAGGATACTCAACAAAGCAAGGCCAAACAAAACACTCTCGTAGGAAAGGGCCTTTGTTACTTCTCCAAGCTGTTGTTTTATGGCCACAAGGGACTCGCTCCTATTTATTACTCCTGGGTGAATGCTGATCTGGAGGCTGGAGTGGCATAGCACTATAACTATCAATCATGCTGTCACCAGTGAGAAGCAATCTGTTCTCTTCTCTGAGTGCTTGTTGAATCCTGTTGGCCTAAAGGGGTGACAAAGGCATGGCTTATAGACCCAGTCTGCCTCTCTACGCTGCCTGATCCTGAAGGGAACTAGGGAACTGAGGTATGTGCTGCCTAGGAACCTCCGGCAGGAAGGAGGGTGGGCGACCTCTTTGAGTACCCAAACACTTCCGGGGTACTTTGTTAGGGGAAAGTTCATCACTCCCATCAGGTAATCAAGCACAACCTTTTATTGTGCGTCTACTCTGTTCCAGTTGCTTCTCTTTTTCTCAAGTTCCCGGACCCGAGGAAGTTTTAATCTGATGTGAAATCTTTAAGGAAAGCAACACATGGAGATGGAATTTTTAGTTTAAAGGAAAAAAAGGGGGGGGGGTGTTTCCAAGTGCAAGTATTCTAAAGGACCACTGGGGAAGTGTCCAGCATTTTAAATGATCTAGCCTGGGAAGTCACATTTGCTAGCTGGATGTGGTGACATGAGTTTGAAAATCCAGCAGTTTCAAGGAGAGTGAAGGAGGAGGTCTGGAGTCTGAGGTCAGCTTAAGCTATAGACTAGAGCCCTTTCTCCAAAAGTAAGCCAATATTTAAACAAAAAGAAGGTACTCTAGCAGTACTTGATTGCTTGGAGCGAGCAGAGAGCCATTCAGATCCCACTTTAAAAAAAAATCCACTTTTATTTATTTACTTTCCAGTAGTTTAAATCCGGGATGGGTACAGCATCACACAGATTCTGTGTCTAATGGCCTTTACAAGGTTGCTTCGGAATTTGACATGAACCGTGCCATTGTTTCCAGGGGCCTGGGTTATTTTTCCCCACATCACTCTGATTCTGTTTGGTTTGCCTCCAGGAAACTCTGTATTGTGTTTTGCTTTATACACATACGCACTTGTCTTGCCTAAGTAAAACTCAGTTTCATCTGGGGCATAAAAACCTTCAACTTTAAGAAAAGCTGCATGCACCCTGGGTGTACTGGCTAGTTTTGTGTCAACTTGACACAGCTGGAGTTATCACAGAGAAAGGAGTTTCAGTTGAGGAAATGCCTACATGAGATCCAGCTGTAAGGTATTTTCTCAATTAGTGATCAAGGGGGAAAGGCCCCTTGTGTGTGGGACCATCCCTGGGCTGGTAGTCTTAGGTTCTATAAGAGAGCAGGCTGAGCAATTCAGGGGAAGCAAGCCAGTAAAGAACATCCCTCCAATGGCTTCTGCATCAGCTC
>NC_034591.1:47960667-47963447 GCF_900095145.1 Mus pahari
CTTTCCTCCCCAACTTGCTTCTTGGTCATGATGTTTGTATAGGAATAGAAACCCTGACTAAGACACTGGGGTTCCGGAGACCTCTTTTGTAGCTGGCAAAACTAGCCTCGCACCTCAGCCTTCCCAACAGGCGCCAAGATGATGGAAAGAGACCAGATCCCACGTTTTAAAAGAACAATGGTAAAGGTTGCTTTGTTTTTGATTTTTGGTTTTGCTTTTTTAAAAAGTGTTTTGAGAGATACTGCTGTGGACATCTTTGGACAACATGAGCTTTCAAAAGTCAAATGGGTTTAGATAGTAGAATGGATAGTGTATGCTGGTATATGATTCCAGTGAGGATGACAAAAGAGTGGGCAAGGAAAACAATGTGGTCCAATCTATTCAGTGCTAAACAAAAGAAGGGATACATATTGCTAAACTCTAGTGAGATTACTTTTCTTTTTTAAATCTTCACATTTAGGAAGGATAACAAGTAGGTGCTGAACATTCATTTCTCAACTTGGGTGGTGAATTTCAACCTTCTTTTCTGTTATAAATCACTGAATGGTACGCCTTTGCTTTGGATACTTTTCTGTCTTATATTTAATAAAGGTTAAGGAAGTCTCTGGGTAGGGAGAACAGGTTTGTGGTCTCTTTTGTTTGGCGGGTAGACTGGGGACTGGACCCACTGAACTACATTCTCTTCCTTTTTCACTTTTTATGTTGAAACAGGATCTAACTATGTTGTGCAGGAAGGCCTTGAATTTTCCATCCTCTTCCCTCAGCCTCCTGAGTGGTTGGGATTTCTAGACCTATGCCACCAGGCCTAGATACTAGGTTTTTTAGAAAAAAAAAATCATTACAAACCCTAGAAACATTACTCAGCAAGAAAACAGAATGTTAAATTCCATTTCCATCTAAAAATTCTGTTGGGTTATTTTTGATTTCTACAAATACTAATAATTTTTTGTGCTCAATGTGCAAAACTTGCATAAATGTAAAAAACCATGCTGCATATATGAATTATGGATGCTTAATATAGCATTTTTACATAGTTTGCATATCTGTAGTTTTAATGGGCTACTTGGTCTTTCATTTTATTTAAATAAATAACATGTTCTTTATCTTTTCTTGTCTTTATGACTTTCAGTGGTTTTAAGTCCTCCAGATTGTCATCATCTCTAAACTGACTGAAAGCTAGATCTTAGGTATCCTAAATTATTCATTATCCCATCTAATTCCACAGCAGCCCATTTTATAGATGAGCAAACTAAGACTTAAAAGATGTTAAATAACTTGCAAGTTTCACAAGGACTATGTTTCACTACAGTCCTGACAGCTACACTCTAGTACTCTCAATCCTTAGGCCATGTTTGTTTCGAACTCTTTCCATTCTGTCTGTTAAGCGGAGGGCCAGAATCATGCCATGTCTGGGGAATCCAATTTCAGGGCTTCTCTGTATAACTTCATTCAGAAAGAGGGTATTGATGAATGCCTACACATTATCTTCTTTGCTTGGTCCACTTGCATGATTTTTGAAAGTCTTGTTTTCCCTTTTTGGTGTTTTGGATGTTGATGTTTGTAACATAAGAATTAAATATTTTGGTATTGTTTATTTGTGTGTGCATGGTGTGTGTGTGTGTGTGTGTGTGTGTGTGTGTGTATGTGTGTAGTGTGCACATGGATATGCATGCCATCCAGAGGCCAGAGGAAGATGTCTGTAGTTTTCCTTTAATTGCTCCCAGTCCAATTCTTTAAATAGAGGGTTTCTTACTGAACCAGAAACGCATCCACTGATTTTTGGCTCTCCTGCCTAGCCAGAAAGGATCTGGCTGTCTCTGTCCACTAATCACACGCACAGCCAAGCCTGCCCTTCTATATGGTTCCAACTCAAGTCTTCTCGCTTGAATAGTGAGCACTGAACTATTTCCTCAGCCCCTGCTCCTACTTTTGAAAGCAAAGGTGTGTGTATAATGTTTACATATATGTATACATATACATATGTTATGATTACTTTTTTCTACCATGCAATTTTTGCTAACAATCAAAAAGGACTTTTTTTTTTTGTTTTAGGTTTTTGTGTGGCCTTTTTACAAGAACAGTAATATTTCTTTATTTCTTTAAAAACATTTAAAATATTGACTGTAGTATAGGGGCTTTTATATATAATAATTTATATATAATAAATGCCTTTAAATTCAGTATCAAGAAAAATGCTTGGCTCCTTCCCATCAAGTAAAATGTTTCTTCTGATCAATGAAAATTTTATAACTTTACATTATCATTTTTACTTTTGTTTTGGCTGTCAGTAGTTCTTGCAGACTTCAAAGTTAAAGTTTACTTAGCACAGTGGTTCTCAATCTCCCTGATGCTGAGCCATTCAAAACAGTTCCTCATGCCATGGTGACCCCCAACCATATAATTATTTGTTGTTACTTCATAACTAAGTTTGCTACTGTTGAATCATAATGTAAATATCTGCTACCCAGGATACCTGATGCGTGCCTCTGTGGGGTTAAGAGCCACAGGTTGAGAACCACTTAGTACAATGACTCTACCCTGGCTCTCAGACAGTATAGGTTTTGTGTATCTGTGTTTTCTGTTTCCAGGGCAATGTTGCAGGCAAAACAACAGCTCAAGGTCCTATGGTGGGAGTCTCACTTTTCAAATGTGCAAGCATCATATAACTCTGTGGTTGTTTAGTAGCTTGTTTCAATTTCAGTATGAAGCAACATCCTGTTTACTCTGAAGCACTCTTCTTCTTCTTTTTTTTTTTTTTTTTTTTTTTTTTTTTTTTTTTT
>NC_034591.1:47963584-47989250 GCF_900095145.1 Mus pahari
CGCCTGCCTCTGCCTCCCAAGTGCAGGGATTGAAGGCGTGCGCCAACACTGCCCGGCTCTGAAGCACTCTTAAGAGAGCAACTCTACTAACCACTCCTTGCTGCATAAAGGGGTGTTGTATATTGAAAATTGTCTTGCTGTTTCACAGAACCATCTCTTATTATAATTAGGGACAGTTTTCTGGGTTTTGTCTCTTTAGTGTTAGGATGGAAGGTGGCTCAAAAATTTACCTTCTGAAAATTAATCTGGAAAAGATCCAGCAAGGAGCACTTGAAATCCACTGTGAGTGGGCACCTCTTACACTGCCCTCTGAACCCTGGCTGTGTCTCAGCTCCACCCTTGCCCTTTGCCTGGAGCTACAACACATCTTTCTGGACTCTGGTCTTCTACTAGGGGCTGCCCCACTCTAACATTCTACCTCTTTCTTCTTCAAAGCAGGGTGGCTCATCTTGCTGCTGTTTCTCCTTGCACTCCCGACCTCTTCCTTTGGTTACTCTTTGCATTCTGGTTCCTTAGTTCAGACAGCTGACATTGCTTTCCTGGTGGGAATCATGCCACCACAGAGGCTCAGCCTTTGTTCATTTCATGTTACTGCCTTTCCTGGAAAGGACCTCAGGGCCACTGTTCCATAGAGACTCATGCTGTCTTCTGGTTCTATGTTCTATCTTATCTAGAAGATTGAGAACATACAATGTGACATTAATGTCTTTCTTCTCAAAGTATGTGTTTCATATGATTTCTTTTCCTTTGCTTGTTATGTAAGCAATAACGTAACCTTACAAGGTTAAACTACATGAAAATTCCAATATCAGGCTGGGGTGTAGCTAAACTATGGAGCGTTTTTCTAGTGTGCACACCACATTGGGTTCCATGCTCAGCGGTGTCAGTTTGGCTCTCCAGCCTGCTCTGTGGCTTTAGGGCTTGCTAACCTTTTAATTATATGAGTTATTCCTGGGGCTGGAGAGATGACTCAGTGGTTAGCAGTACTTCCTGCTCTTCCAGAAGACTTGACTTTGGTTCCTATCACACTGGGCTGCTCACCACCCAATGTAGCTTCAGTTCCAGAGGTTTGATGCCCTCTTCTGGCCTTTGTAGGCACTCATACACACAAATACACAGACACACACACACCACACACACATACACACCACACACACACTACACACTACACACACTACACACATACCACACATACATACACACACTACACACATACCACACATACATACACACACTACACACATACCACACACACACACACACACTACACACACCACATACACTACAACACACACACACACATACACACACATGAAAAGAAAATCCTTTTTTAAAAAAGTTAGTTCTTAAATCAACAGAGACAGATTTAGAGACAAGCCCTTTTAGCTTGTTTTTCTGAATAAGTATGAATAGAGTATGTATGGTAGAAGATAGGTTTTAAAGGAGCAAAACATTAATTTATTTACTTCTGTATAGTGTATATGTACATGTGTGCATTCATGTGTATGTGTGGATATGTGCATATGGGTGTGGAGGTCAGAGAACAACCTGGGGCGTTTCTTGCTTGAGGCAGACCTGGAAACTTTACCAAGTGGACTAGGCTAGACAGCTACCAAGCTCCAGGGATCTGGAACTTCACCCCCCAGGTCACCAAGCCGGGATTACAAGTGTGTGCCAGCATGCCTAGCTTTTTATGTGGGTTCTGGGAATCTGAACAGCTTGCACGGTAAGTGGTTCACCAACTGAATCATTCCCTAGGTCCAGGGAGAACAAATCATAAGAACAGTGTGGAGTGGGGAGTAGAGACAAGGTTTTTCTGTGTAGCCCTGGCTATCCTGGAACTCACTCTGTAGACCAGTCTGGCCTCGAACTCACAGAGTCCTGTTGGGATTAAAGGTGTGTGCTACCACCACCCAGCAGGAACTATTTTAAAAAAATTAGTTCCGTGGTTTTCAAAATTGAATCTCTACTCCTATTAACTATAAATCTACTAGCAACAATGTTCGTGAGGGACGATTACATGGATAGTCATGTGATGTGATGTGACCACACAGATAAGCAGTGTCAGCACTGGGGATTCCAGATGTTCCCGAGGAGTCCCAGCAACAAGCATGACACAGATGACTACTCTCAATTTCATGAAGTAGAAGAAAATGTTGAGAATCAGGATTCAAACTTCTGCACCAAGTGCTATGTATGTGCTCTGAGAGTGACTAGTTTCACATGGAGTCCAGAACAAGACATGGCTGTGCAACTGGCTCAAGGTCCTTGTAGACGCTTTTGTCCCTTGGCAACATAACTCAGCAGACCCGCTAGTGCTTGACTTATCAGTGGCACATAGTACTGCTATCAAGTGACTCTTACAGGGTCAGATAGGTGAATCATAGAGCAGATTATTATAGTATTGCAACGAAGCCTCTGAAATCAGTGAACTATCATGTCAATAAGCCCTGTAACTGAGCCTTAATATGGAATAAATGCTTATCCTTGAGCCACTAGATGATCATTTATCCTGAGCAGACCAACATGTCCTGGGCACTATCTGACCAAGTAGACAATAAAGGTAGTATCTATAGTGTCATTGTTTTTATCAAACAGAACTCCACAAACACACATATATGGTTGTATCATAATGAGCCTTGAAGGTACTCTTAATTTTTGTGAAAGGGCTCCAGTGTTCTAAATTCCCATACTTACAGCCCTGCCTTCTCTTTCCTAGCTGCATCTATGAGTGAAAGAAAGAGAGGATTAAGGCCTGGCACACCAGTGGCTGGAGTTGCCCACTCTCTTCTCTGGGAATTCCTGTAGGTCAGCGATGAATATAAGTCTATCATTCAGAACTTGGGTCAGTGTACCTAATTGATTATTTTGCATGAAAGGAGAAATAGCCAAATATTTAACTCTTTACCAATATTTTGAAACCCAAAGATTAGAATGGTAATGGCTAGATTCTTCAGGGTAGAATATATGCTCTGAATTACTTTTCCATGCTGGTTGCTGTTTTTTTCTATGGTTAGATGAAGTCTGAAAATGTCCTCTTAAACCTGGCTGTGTGTGAAATCTTCACAGAGCTAACTTTGTAAGTTCACTTCCATGGACTCTTTCCAATGCAATCCTATATTAAGATGAACTTGAGTAACCTTCCAGAATATGCTCAGAACAGCTTTTCTGGTAGAATGCCTACTAATAGGTGGGAGATTGGATAATATGGAAAACAATCAACTTAGGCTATTATATAAGAGAGAAATACACTTCCATAGCACTTTAGTGTGTTATATATTACATATTACATAATTCAGTGTTCCTGTTGTAGTGATGAGACACCATGACCACAACAACTCTTATAAATGAAAACATTTAATTTGGGGCTGGCTTACAGCTCACTATTGTCATTGTGGGAAACATGGCGGCATGCACACAGACATGGTGCTGGGGAAGGAGCTGAGAGTTTTTACATCTCAATCTGCAGGCAGAAGTGAAAGGGACACTATGCTTAGCTTGAGCATCTGAGACCTCAAGGTCAGCCCCCACAGTGACACACTTACTCCAAAAGGCCACACCTACTCCAAAAAGGCCACACCCACTCCAAAAGGCCATACCTCTTAATAGTGCCACTCCCTATGGGCCAAGCATTCAAACACATGGGTCTATGTGGGCCATACCTATTCAAACCACCAAAGTCACTAAGTAATATAGTGACCTGTATTGGTTCTTTAACAGTTAGCCTGCCCTATGTGAAATTAAGATACATATGGTGTCTTGAGTTCAGGAAGAAATGGAGACACAGACTACTATAAATCCATGATAAGTAGATAAGTAAAATCCATGTCCCAATGAATTATTCCATGTCAAAATTTATTCAATGACGGGTTGGAGAGGTGGTGAAGAGAACTTGCTGCTCTTGCAGAGAATCAGGGTTCAGTTCCTAGTACCCACATGGCAGTTTACAAATATCCAGTTCCAGAGGACCCAACATCCTCTTCTGGCGTCTGTAGGCACTAGCCACACACAGCATCCCTACATACATGCAGACAAAACACTTATACACATAGAACATAAACACATCACAAACTGTTCAATGATAACAGGTCTCACTGTAATCTCAGCTTCTGCTCTAAAAATCCCCAACACTGATGGAAGGGAAAAGAGAAGTAAGACCATCTCTGATTCCTGTGCAGACACAAACCAACAGAAAACTCACTTTTCATTGCAGCCCAGCCAGGCTGGCTCCAAACTCAGTATCCTTGAAGTCAACATTGACACTCAATATCCTGCTTCTACCTCCTGAGTGCTAGGATGTGTGCGACCTCATCCAATTTTATGCAGTTTGAGGGATCAAACTTAGGGCTTTGTGCACCTTGAGTAGGCACTGAACCAACTGAGCTATATTCCCAGACTCCATTTGGTTGTTTCCTTTAGACAAGGTCTCTACTGCCTACGCTAGTCTGGAACTCACTGTATGGCTCAGGCTGTCCTCAAATTCACAGTAACCCTCTTGCCTTAGCTCAGTGTTGAGATTACAGGAATGAGTCACCATACCTTGTTCTGTTATTCTTTCTTTCTTAAGATTTATTTATTATATGTAAGTACACTGTAGTTGTCTTCAGACACACCAGAAGAGGGCGTCAGATCTCATTACAGATGGTTGTGAGTTACCATGTGGTTGCTGGGATTTGAACTCAGGAACTTTGGAAGAGCAGTCGGTGCTCTTAACTGCTGAGCCATCTCCCCAGCCCCGTATGCTTTCTTTATTAAAGAAAGCAGTGTGAGCCAAACAGGGGACATGTTACTGACTCATAGCAGCTTATTATAAAATTTATAGGCATGTTCAACCACTACACAAATAACTACACTACAGGGAAGGATATGGGGCACATAGTTTTCAAAGGGTCTGGGGATACAGAAGGAGAATTCATTTCTGGTTGGAAGGAATTAGGTGAACAAACACACTGGGGTAGAAAGCCGAGTGAGTTCTAGTGTAGCTAGAACTGCAGGAGCCACAGTGAACAACCCAAGGCAGTGGATCCCTGCTCTGTATCTTCCTTGAAGGCCTTTGAGGGAGTCCGCCTTAGAAATGAGTCTTGGTCCAGAGACAGCAAGGTTTAAACACAAGCTTACTGCGTTCAGCTTTTTAAATCGGTAGAGCACGGGACCAGGATTCTACCTTGAAGAATGTATGAGATAGGGAATGAGCCAGAGTTCTAAGAAGGCAGAATAGAACAAAAGTCCAGTGTCAATGCCACTTTAGTATCCATTCTTGATTTCTTCTCTTTTGCCAATCAAAATAACGTCTTTGTTGCTTTTGCAGTGAGGAGAGGACTTGCAAAAGGTATTTCCAAGAAAACAAATGCTTCCCTGATTTTTTTAAAGGGCAGCTATTTTTGGAACTGATCTTTCCTTCATCTTGCCTCCCCTTTTAGTTCCAGTGCTTGGAGCTGAAGCAGCTATTCTACACTATAAAAGACAAGCCAAGAGAACTGCACATGTTTTATTGACAAGACGGGAGCCTCTAAACAGGTATTTCCAACTCCTTGATCTGTGAAAGAAAAGGTATGCTTATCTTGAAGTTAATACAGCTTGCGATTCTTTGATGAAACCTTTGTAACTGAGTGCTAATCATTGACTTCAGGTTCTAGGAATAGAGAGAAATGCCCACGTTCCATCCTTAGTTAGAGCTTGACCATCGTTACTTAGAGACCCAGCACAATATACTTCTGCTGTCTGGAGATATGCTTATGTTTTGGTCTTTAGAAATCTGTGTGGAATGAATGCAGTCTACAGTGATAAAACTCAACAGTGCTCACAAGCCAATATTTAGAGCAGGAGTAAAATATACAATTGTACAAGGAACTGACAAGCTAAAGGGATTGAATGCCATTCAGGAGAATGAAATGAAAATTGACTTTGCCACTAAATAGCAGTATGACTATGTTCAAGGTTGACCAATTACAAGTTTTGTAACCATTACCCGAATCATACATATATGAAGTTTACACTATAAGGTTTGCAAAGTATTTATACCTCAAAGTTTAGGACAAATTGCCTTTTTTCTTTGTTTGGAATTTTGAGACAGGATCTTGCTATGTATCCCCGGCTAACCTAGCATTTGCCCAAGCTGGCCTTGAATATGTCTAACCCTTCTCTTTCTGTCTCCCAAGTGTTAGGATTTATAGGTGTGCGCTCCTATACTCTTTTCTCCACTTTCCTCTTTTTCTTCTGTTTAAAAACAAAACCAAAAACCTTTTATTAAAAACAAACTTTCCCTTAGTTTCCTTGAGAGAAGATCTCACTCTACCTTAGACTGACTGGAAGCTCACTATGAAGCCCAGACTGGCTTCTCATGTAGTCCTCTTGCTGTAGCCGCTTCAAAGAGGCAAGAGAAATCCCATCTAGCTTTCCTTTCCTTTCCTTCTTTCTTTAAAACAGGATCTGAGTTCTAACTCTGTTACAAGGTAAAATTTTAGACTGATATGTAACACACACCCACACACACCCACACCCACACCCACCGAGAATGCTGCTACATGGATGCAATCCAAGGAATCTGGAGGCTAAGGCAAGAAAGTTGACAGTTTGAGGTTATGTTGGGATACTTGAGACCTTATCTCACAAATCAATTTAAGAAAAAAAAAAACAATTTATGTTATTATGCACTTTAACCAAGTTTGGGGTGCACGAGGCATATACAAACACTTTAAAGACTTAGATAAAAGATTCTGGTAGCAGTACAGAAGTGTTGGCGCTGTTTGAGGGGGTGATGGTGAGCCAGTCCTAAGAACCAGAGGAAAGCTGGCCCTGCCACTTGTTTGTTGTGAGGTTGTCTGGGTGTAGAGGCAATGCTCCTGCATCCATCTGCTCCTTAACTCTTGGGAGAGCTGGCCCTGGGGTAATGAGAGCCGGTGAACTGGCCTGGCCCCTTGCCTACTGCAGCATTCTTGTACCTTGTTTGGCCAACGCAGTGGAGTTGGCCCTGATGACAGAAGGTAATGGTGAGCCAGCCCTGAGGCTATGAGAGCAGCAGCCCTTCATAGGGAGAGCAGGCCCACAGCCTTGACTGGGCAGCAAGGTGGAGCTGGCTCTGGAGGCATGGGTGCTGGTGCGCAGGCTCTGAGGGTATGAGAACAGGAATGCTGACCTTGCCTCCTGATGATGGTGGCATTAAGTGGCCTTGCCAGAGCAGTGCTAGAGAGCTTGCCCTGGTGACTCAGCTAAGGGAGAGCTGGTGGGTTGACCAGCTTTGCTACCATCCAGGCCCAGATCCAGGGCTCTGAGAGGGCCCACCCCCAAAATCTATATCATCTGGGAAGGGTTGGGACTCATAAAAGGGCCAATCCCACTGAAAGTTGCAGAATCTCCATGACACAGGGCAACAACAGGATAACTGGGAGGAGTCCCTGTGAGGATCCAATATTGATGGTGTCACAGAAGCCTCAGATCTTGAACCAGACAAATGGCTACTGTAATGAACACTTGCAAGTGAAGCTATGTGGACAGAGGGATATACTGTGGAACATACCGTTCTCTCAGCTCCATACTAGAGCTTCCACGATGAGATGTTTTCTAAACTTTGTTTATGTGTCTTTTATTTTGGATGGTTGCAGGGGAAAAGGGTGGATATGAAGGGGACAGGGAGATGAGCAGGCCTGGGGTGCATAACATGACACTCATAAAGAATCAATACAGAGTTAAAAAAAGAAAAAAAAAAGGTCCTGGTAACAGACAGCAAGATTAAAATTTAATCACCTAGTTTGATAGTGAGTGATAGTTACCAGTCATGTGTATTAAATTAATTAAACTTAACATTAAAAACTCTCTTCCTCAATTGCACGTGCAATACTGCAAGTTCTCATTAGTTACAGCTGGCTGGTGCTTCCCATGTCTGATAGGGCATGAAGAGAACATTGCATCACTGCAGAAAGATCTAGACAATACTGGTCAAGCCTTTTCCCTATAAGTCAATATACACTAAAACTACAAAAGAGGAGCACAAGTAGCTGAAAAAGTAGTTCGGGGCCAGGTATGCTCTGCTAAGGAGCTGAATTCTGTCCTGAAGTTGAGGGACTGGAATGATTGGAAAGTGCATTATGGTAAGAACAGCGGAGTAGTGGTACGGAGGACCGAAGTGGGAGATAGTTGAAGCATGGACACATACACAGCAGTGTCCCCTGCCACCCCCCATGGGAAGCTTGTTAGAGAATTAAACATCTTTGTCTAGGTTATGGATTCTATAAACTCAGGCAGAGGATGAGGTAGGTCTGTCTACCAGAGAAGCAGGTAGATGCCTAAGATAGGATTATTTATAGGAGACAGTTGCGTTCCTATCTTGACTTCTATCCCTTAAGATACTGACCTAGCATTGCTCACTAGATTTTTTTTCAAACTACATTTTTATATATATGTTATGTGTATCTGTGTGTGTATGCAAGCGTCACATGTCACGGTTCGCACGAGAGGTCAGAGGATAGCTTGCAGGAATTGGTTTTCTCCCTCTACCATGTGGGTCCCAGGGTTATTCACCTTGCAATGCAAGCAGCTTTACCTGTTGGACCATTTTGAGATTCCTGTTCACTTAAAAAATAAACAGACGAAAAACAAAACATCAATGCTCTCCTTTGAAGAAACAGATTGTATGTACTCTGTAGGCTTGTCCTAAGGACTAACATATTCTTTAGGGAAAAAGTATTTAACAGGTAGTGTATCTTGTGCATGTTCATGTTCCACATAACTTGGTTGTTAGGACTGACTAGTAGGATCAATGGTTTTGTAGAAATAGAAAATTAGTACAAGGCAAAAGAGAATTAACTGGCTGAGTAGGGGGGAAAGGACAGTAACTATGATCAGAAAATGAGATGTTTGGAATTGGAGAGTGGCTACACTGTTGCAAAAGTCAAATTCACTAAAGAGGAGGTCTTGGAGCTCAGCTATTAGTATACTGGGCAAACCCTCAATATTGTTATATATACAATATATACATATATATATACATATATGTATATATATACATAATATATATGTCTGTTTATCTACCTACCTATCTACCTATCTATTCATCTGTCTCCGGTCGAGTGTATCCATAGAGATCCATTTTCTTTTTTAAATAGGATGAATTCATGGTACAGATTTGGCTTTGGAGATATAGGAAGATGCTGACCCCAAAACTTGACCCTGATTCGAGACATGTGTGACTACTCAAACTTCTTAAAACAAGGTATAGTGGAAGTAGTGTCTTTAGCGTAGGTTCAGGTTTTAGTATTAAATACATACAAGAACCTGTGCTTTAAAATGGGGCACTCAAAGAACATAAATTCTCCCTAAATATCCACTTGAATACGGCTTTCCTGACCCACCCCGAGCTGAGATTAGGAGTGAGGTAGGACTGTCTCCCGCCCAGCCCTGGGATGGCAAATGCCAAGGTTTTTCCTAACCTCAGTTGGAGCAGGAGGGACGGAGCGGAAAAACGAGGCTATTCTCAGTGAGCAGGACGAGTCATCCTCTAGGAGATGCTCATTGCTTCCATCAACAAACATTAGCGGAACTCACAAGCACTAGACCCCAGGGATTCTCCGGACCGCCGGGAGATGCGCGGCCACATTCCAGGTCCAGACTAACATCAGCAGGTTGCCCCAGGGCTGCGACTTTCAAAAGTTTCCTCTGCTTTGCGGAGGTGAAACGTCAGAACTCCGAGAGCAGAGAGGTTCCTTCCGGACGGCCTCCATAGTTCCAGGACCCAGGCCCTTGTCGTCCAGTTCCGGTGTCCGGCTCCGGAACCTCCGGGGTACACGTGGGCGCTCTGCCGCTTGAGGGGCGGGGCAGGAGCGGACCCACGGCTGGAGGGCGAGGCCCGCCCCGCCTTCGGGGCTCCCATGGCTCCCCGCGCCCCACGGCCAGATGCTGACGTGTCCTTCCCTTCCCACTACACCTCCCGACAGCACCTTCTCAGACTTCCCCGGAAGTCCCGCCCCCAAACCATCCCGTCACCGCAAATCAGCTCTTTCAGCGCTTCCTGGAGCTCCGCACCCGTTTTGGGACCAAAGGGCGGAGCTTCATAGACAGAGTGCCTATTGGCTTGAGTGCCAGCGGGTTCTGGACGCTAATTGGCTAGAGGGCGGTGGCGCTCTGGCACGCTTGCGCGGCGAGTAGAACGTGTGGCGGCGGCGGAGATCGCGTCTCCTCTTTTGCTCCCAGTCCCGCTGGTGTTCTAGTGTGCGCCTGGCGCTTCTGTCCATCCCACCGACGGTAGCCTGCCGCCCGCCTGCTCCTTGTCGCTGCAAGCGCCGACACCCACCCTGACACTTCCAGTCCGGCCGGCCGCCCCACTCGCTGTCTTTCCAGCTCCACACATGGCCTCCTCCGCGCAGAGCAGCGGCTCCTCCGGGGGACCCGCGGTCCCCACCGTGCAGCGGGGCATCGTCAAGATGGTGAGAGCGGGACCCTGGACCCGGACCCCTCTGCTGCCTTGGAGCAGGAGCCAGGCATTGACTTCTTTCTCTCTCGTCAGCCTGCTTTTCCTCTGCCCCTTCCTCACTCTCCACCTACTCTCCGAATCTTCACCAGGCAGAACCCGAGAACGAACTTATCTTGACTTTTGCCTCCCGGGCAACCTGTCCATGATTCGGTTGCAGTGATTTTCGTGGGTCGCGGCTTTCGGAGTCCCTGGCTGTTTACCAGAAGCAGCTTTATTACCGGTTCCTTAACGGAGATAGTTCACGGATAGTTACTCCCATCCCCCTCTTTCTGTCCATTTTGACATATGCCGATTAGTTCGCAGTTTCTCTAGATCCCGGCATCTTTTCCTGGAACCCCAAGAGTGCTTGGCTGTCACGAAGCTTCTCTCTGTCCACTGACGCACTTATTCACCCAAAGTTTTCTCAACTCTTTCCCCCTTTTATCTCTGCGTCTAGTTTCTAGGCCTGGAAGCTCCTGATTTTTGTATACTTTTAAATAAAAAATTTAGCCTGGCAGGGATCTTATATTAAGTAGCATTTCTTCACTTCTTAAGGACCAGGAGCCTGTTTTTAAAGAGAGTAAGTAACTTGCCTTAAGGGCACATGGCGGTTTGGATTGGAGCCAATAACTAGAGTCCAGGTGTTCTGATTCCCTGTGTAGAGAATATAGATCCTGCTCTTAATATAGATCCTGCTCACTTATGTACCTTTGCTTTCTCCATTCTCAACTTTGAGTTCCCTCACCTCCACTTCCACACTAACTTTGTAGCATACGTTCTGTTCTATTTCTTATATTGTTTCTCCTTTTTTTCCCTCCCACGTCTTGAGGTCTGACATCTCTCCTTTGTTAACAGAATTTTCTGATTGAGATGGCTGCGATCTTTTAGATTGCTTTTTATACTGTAACTCTGACGACTTTTCTCTCCAGAGTGGAAGATGGTTTCCCCAGAGAGCCAGTTTTTAAGACATTTTTGGTTTTGCTGTCCCCGTTGTCTTTCTCAGGATTAATATGCTCTGCAGGGGGAGCCTGGGAGATGGCTCAGTGGATATAGGTGCTTGCTGCTCGGTCCTGAGGACCCGGGTTTGCATCTTCAGTCCACACATTCAAGCTGGACGTGGCTGTTCCACTGCTTGGAACCTTTGTGCCGCATGTGGCATAGACTGGTGGACCCTGTGCGTTTGCTGTTCTGCCGGCCTAGCTAAAAATACCAAGCTTTAGGTGCATTGAGAGAGACCTTTCTCAAGTGGGTGAAGAGCAGTAGAGGAAGACACCAATACCGATGTTCTCCTGTGCGCCAACATCTTTGGCCCTCTGCATGGGTGTTGAGGCACAGGTTCCCTAACATGCACACACATGGACATCATTTATTCATTTATTTATTTATTTATTTAATGTGATCACGCTGTCACTCTCTTCAGACACACCAGAAGAGGGCATTGGATCCCATTACAGATGGTTGTGAGCCACCATGTGGTTTCTGGGATTTGAACTTAGGACCTCTGAAGAGCAGTCAGTGCTCTTAACCGCTGAGCCATCTCCCCTGCTCCACATGCACACTCTTGAACATAAGTATTCTGCCGCTGTGTGTGAGATTCTTGAGATATTCAATATTGCCCTTTTGCCTTCCTATTTATATCTAGACAGTCAGAATTCATTAGATTCAATGAGTAGGGAGTTTCCAAGGTCCATGTTTTCTCGCTAAAATTTTGACTCTTGAAAGAATTTTCCTTAACTGTTTCCTTTTTCATTACCCTTTTCATTGGTACCAGTCTTCTCTTCATTATAGGAACAGAGTATCACTTAGCTGTCTGGTGTGGTGTTAGTGACCTGCAGTCATTTTTGTTGTTGTTGTTGTTGTTGTTTTGTTTTGTTTTAGTTTCCTTGCTAGGGCTTGACTTTTGTTTAAAGGTCTCTCTTTTGCAGGATGAAGGCTACAGGAAGCCTCCAGGGTATCTAGGTTCTCTGAGGTGACTTCCTTTTCACAGATGACATCCCCTGAGGATGTGTCACTGTCACATCTTCAACTGGGTTCTCTCTCCGTATTATCTCATCTAGAAAGTGATGTCTAAGCTGAGGTTTTGATAGGCTAACTTACCCAGACAGGTACCTCTTTATTAGTAAGAAGAAGTAGAGCTGAAACTTGAACCCAGGGCTGTCTGCCCCCACACACGCCAGTGTAAACCATGCTGTGAGGCCTCTGAGTCTATGACTCCGGGGTATGACTTTCTGGCATAAAGGGTGGGGCCAGTGATGTATGACCACAAATTACAAGTAAAGCTGACTGTAATTGAGTTGAGAAAAGATTAGATGCTGTTCCATGACTTGTTGGTTGCTGCTGTTGTGGTTGTGTGACTTCATTTGGAGCTTATGGTTGCTGTGTACATAGGGATGTTTTGTTGTATGGTCTTTAAGAGTCAGTGATTTGAGCAGTTTGTATCAGGCATGGACTGCCACACGACCTGACCACATTGCAGGGGCTGGGTGGGTGAGTTCCCAGCAGCAGATTTGTGCCAGGCTTAGGAGCCTTGACTGGAATGAAGAATTGACCAATGGCAAATTGCTTCCTGAAGCTCTTCCACTAAGTTGTATTTTCCTGGAGAGTAATCATTTCCAGTGGTGTTTAGGAATTGCTTTGTGAGAAATCTGCACAGGAGGGTGGAGCTTTTTGCAGGAAAGAGAGCAAGAAGCAGGTTGATAAGTTAGAAAGCAGGTGTTGCTTTCTTTTGCCATTTGGAAGGATGCAGAAATTGGAACACCGAATAAGCAAAGATGTGCTTTTGAGTGGGAGCATTCATCTTCCTGTGGACTGGGTTGATCTGAGGGTCAGAAATGGTTGAAGGTGGAGACTTTGCAGTGAGAAGGAATAGTTTTCTCTCCCCCCTCTGACTCCCCCCCCCCCCCCCGTTCTCTGGTGTTGTGGGGCTATAGTCTATTTCTTCTGGTCTCTGAGATCTAAGTTTAAAAGACTCTTAAACTAGCACTTAGAACAGTGGCTGTTATGCCAGTGGCTGTGTGTGCTGTCTAGATTGGGGGAGAGTTTATTCTGGGGTATCCTTAAGGAGGAAGTGGGCAATAAGTGACACAAGCATTTTGGAACAGTCTTGTTAATAAAAAATTCTCAGGTTGAGGGAAAAAAATGAACATAGATTTCTGTGTTTTGAGTTGGAATAAGATCAGCGAAGATGCAGGTGGGTAAAATACAGCTTGGGTAATTAAATGTCTCTGTCAAGTCAGATCTTATTCTTGAAACCCCTGATGCTCTCAACTCTGGTTTTCTTTGACTGCTTCACTGGATTTCCCTTTAGCTATGACAGAATGTTGTGTACTGTTGTTGCGTAGGTGACATTCTATCACCCCATTTGGTGGCTGCCTAGAAAAGGCTATTTTCTCTGGCTTTACTGACCAAGTTTCCTTTATGTATTGGGGACAGTACCTTCTGTGGCTTTCCACTTTTCTATGAAATTTGGTATTTTGGGTATCTCCTGACAGGCTCACATGACAGCTTGGCTTTTACAACTGTAGATGAGGCACATTCTTCAGCCTTCTGTGCCTGTTGCCAGCAGACATGGTTTACCTTATTGTGCTTTTGGTGTGGAAGGCCTAAAGGTTGAATTGTCCCACACTTACTCCCTCTTAAGAGGAAAGAACCCTTTGTCAGTCTTCTTGGTTTTATACATCAACTCTTTCTCAGTGTTGACTAAGACAAAGTGACACCTAAAAGGCAGAGTGAGTGACCATAGTTTTCTATAGCCATAGGAGTCATGCTGCCAATTTGTAAAGGATAAAGTTCCTCCCTGGTAGCTTTGTGGGAATTTCTTTGAAGTGTAAGCTGTAGGAGATTCTTCCTATAGTTCAGTTTGTTATACGTAGGTGTATTTTAGCTCTCTGAGCTAAGAGGGTGTCCTTTTGAGGTCTGAGCGAGGACAGAGTAGTCAGTTTATGTTGGTAGGTTGCTTGGTTTTTTCCTTCCTTTCTTTTTTTTAAGACAAGAGTCTCATGTGCAGGCTGTCTTCAAACCCCTTTCACCTCAGACTACAGTCCTCCTGCCCCCCACCCCCACCCCCGCCTCCCTAGTGCTGGGATTACAGGCCTGTGCTACACAGCCAGCTTTTGATTTTCTTCTTTCTGTGTGTGCTTAATTTTATGTAGTGACAAACAAAATGTTTAAGTAGCCTAAGCTACTTAAAATACCATTCAAAAGTGTAAGGAAGCTGTAGAACAATCTCTTAGAGGGGCCATAGGAACAGACATAGAATAAGATCGACTTCCCTGGAGAGAAGTTGTGCAGGAAGCTTTCAATCAAGATGAGTAAAGGAACACAAAGTTATTCTTGTGTCTTGAACACTTGCTGAAATCTTTGAGTGAAAACAAAGCACCCATCTGGTTCCAGTTTTGCTGGCAGTAGTGCTGCCATGTAACTAAATAAATAGAATAAGAAATAATCATATTTCCTTTTTTTTTTTCCCTGAGACAGATCTCACTGTGAAGCACTATGGTGACCAAGCTGGCCTCAAACTTGTGGCAGTCCTGCTTTAGTCTTCTGAGAGCTGGGATGTGGGCGTGTGCTCCTGTGCCGGGCTTTGTGATAGTTCTTCTGTTGAGCTGCTATTTATTGCACATCTACTGCTCGTCAAGCTCAGTCTGGCCATTGAGTGCCTATCCTGTGGCACATGGAGCAGTCAGTAAAGACTGGAATAAGTGGGCATGGGAAGAGAGGAGAGTGAATTCACATAGTGGACCAGAACAGAGTGATGGGGAGCAAGAGAGGACTGATTCCTTTAAGTAGTGCGTTTCGGAAAGAATTCTCTCAGTTGGCGTTTGCACTGAGATGTGGACATCAAAGAGCCAACCAGAGGGAAGTGTTTCCAGTAGGGGGAATGACAAGTGCAGAGCCCGTGGGGTTTCCACTGATCATTGTTCTTCAGTGTTTTTTTTTTTTTTTTAAGATTTTATTTATTTATTATATGTAAGTACACTGTAGCTGACTTCAGACACTCCAGAAGAGGGCATCAGATCTTGTTACGAATGGTTGTGAGCCACCATATGGTTGCTGGGATTTGAACTCGGGACCTTTGGAAGAGCAGTCGGTGCTCTTACCCACTGAGCCATCTCACCAGCCCCTGTTCTTCAGTGTTTTGATAGTAGTTCTTCAGTGTCTTTAAGTTCAGTATCCACGCAGATGGTGTGGATTTAACATGACATGTGTTTAAGGATGATAAAGGAACAGTCAGTAGGGGTAGTCATTGCTCTGGTATCCTGGTGAGATCAGTAACTTGATATGCTACTGAATAAATGTATGGAATGAGTGGCTGACAGAAAATATCTTTGTCTTAGTTATGTGTTTGTTTCTTTTAGGACCAAGAGTCAGGCTTTTCTGACGTCTTATGATTTAGTCCTGTATTTCCAAGTCTTCCTGTGGTGTGTATATGGATGGAAATAAAAGCCAACGCAGACTCAGTTAAGACTTAAACAGTGTCTGTAACTGTCAGTGTGCGTATTCTAAGCAGGTTCAGCAAGAGCTTAGTAGTGTCTGTCACTGCTGTTTAGTTAGCGTTGGTTTTTCATGGTGTTGAATGCTGCTATGGGTTGCTTTCAGGACTCTTTAACCTAGTAAGCTTGTGCTGTTAATGTCAGCAAAGAGCACAGTAGCATGCCTCAGCTCAAACTAATGGTGGGGGCCAGGGGGTGGTGCTGTGGGTGGTGGTGCTGTGGGTGGTGGTGCTGTGGGCTGGGCTGGTGCTGTGGGCTGGGCTGGAGCTGGCTGGAGCATAGCTGGGCTCATTAGGTTGGCTAGGTTTAGGCTTTGGAGGCCAGTGCCAAGTGCTTGTGATAACTGGACAAATGACTCAATGAAGTTGATATGCTAGCTTACATGATATGATATGAGGCTATTTTAGTTTACACCTGAACGTTCAAAAGAGAAAATTGTCTTGATTTTTAAAAATTACATAGGGGGTTCTGTGTGTTCTGGTGTACACTCGCTTCATAGCACAGGCTAGCTAGCAAGGTGATTTTTGTTTTTGTTTTTTTCCCCTCCTTGGGAATAAGTCATGTGGCATGACCCAGGTTGACCTCAAACTTGTGACTCTTCTTCCTCAGCCTGCTGAGTGCTGGAATCCCAGGGCTGGACCCCAGGGGCTGCATGTTTTCCTCAGGTCTTACTGAGTGGATGCAGGAGATGGGTACATACCCAATTTCTGTTGCTACTTCCTCTCTTGGGAGATTGACATATGCTTTTTGTTTTTACAGCAGAAACTGATGCTGAATCACAGTCTGTGAGCGTTGGATGCAGATGGAGAGTTGTGGGATCTCACTTACTGTCAGTGAGCCTTAATATGATAGTTAATGTGTTTTTCTCACTTAGTTTTAGTGATTCAAAAATGAACAGTGGCTTCAGTTGGCTTTTATGTTTTAAATTAGGCAGTTAGGCAACTTGTAGGAAACTTAATGACGTTTTGGTTTCATTTTCAGGTGCCATTTAAAAAATGTGAGGGGGGGGGCGCGGAGAGGGAGGAGAGCTCATTGGCCTGCGAGCCAGGAGACCAAAGCTTCGACCTGCACGAATTTGTTTTGTTTTTTCTTGTGAATGATGTTCTTGGGTAAGACTTTAGACTCAACTTACCTCTAGAGTGACTCATTGTTTTACACATCTTCTAGTCCCGTAAAGCTGTGATTATACCAGAAGCAGTTATATTTTCTTCAGGCACACTGAAACAAAGCTGGGAAATAGAATGCCTTATGGCAGGCTTGACTCTGAATTGTGCTTATCCCACAAGAAGCATGCTTTCTGTTGTCTGCTTTTTCTATAACCACCACCACCACCACCACCACCACCACCACCACCAACAACAACAACAACTCTTTTGGAGGTGGATTAGTTGAAATACAGCTTTTTAGAATGGAAGATTAAAGAATGTGAATTAGACTAGACTGTATGATTAGAAGGTAGTGTGGCTAGAGATTGGGTAGAGGGACGGAGGGGCTGGCTGTTCAGTAATCAGGATAACAGGTGTGAATGGTTGCTTCTGCATGGGCTGTATCCATTTATCCCCCATCTATTTCTGAATGCCTTCCCATTTTCCTGGAGCAGTAGGCCTTGATTTGTGAAGGTAAGGAGAAGTGGGAGCTTGAGCAGTAACTCAGGAGAGCCTGCTTTGTTCTAAGTCTTAGCTGAGGGACTCTGAGTGCTGCGCTTCTGCCTGGAGGTCAGCGCTGACTTTTCTGGACATTTTCTACTTTAATTGTATGAATAGGAATTATCTTATTCTATTTTTTTTCTTATCCTTGGGATTGACTCTGAAGTCACATGTTGGCTAGGAATGCCTGCCTTGAGGTACATTTCCAACCCACTTTCAGCTGTCTAATCCTAGTACTTCCTGTAATGGTTTCTTTTCAGTTTCAGTATTCTTACTGTGTATATGTTTATTTACTTATTCTCACTACGTTCTCCAGTCTGTCTAGTCCTAGTCTCTTGGATTATGGATGGGTGCCACCTTGATGGATTTCAGTTTTTGTTTTTAAATAGAAAAACTTCGAGAAAGTAAATCCTGGTTTTCTAACCAGGTCATTGTGGGGAGAGCACCTGGGCGAGCCATTGAATGAACATCTGGGAGAGTCCTGAGAATCTGTGCTCACAGCCGTTCCTGTGTGATTCTGAGATCTGTGCTCACAGCCGTTCCTGTGTGATTCTGAGATCTGTGCTCACAGCCGTTCCTGTGTGATTCTGAGAGGCCCAGTTTGGGATAGGACTGGAACCCATGGATTTGTTTAACTTCCGAACTGTTTTATGTAGTGGAAGGTGTGGGGCACGTAGTAGATGAAGTACACTTGTGGGGTTGAGTATGCCAGGATTTTATGAGGGAAGATAGAGAATTCTCTTTTGGCATTCGTTTTGATGGCTCCCAGGATCCTGCATTGGTTTTAATCAATTCAGTATTGGGCTCTCATCAGGGTCCATTCACATTGCCTGTGAGATCCGATTCCTGGGTCACCACTGACAGCTGAGAAGTTGTTTTATGTGCCTGATTTAGGCCATATGCTCCCTTTAACACTCATCTGCCTCTTCTTTGTATTTGCATAGATTCCTGAGATCTTCCTATCACTTGGCACCGGTACCCTGGCACATTATTGCTACAGAATTCCTTAGTGTCATTTACCCATATGAGAACTTTGAGTTCCTCACTTTCTGTTCTTGGAACCTGGAAGTCCCCTCTCCTTTTTTCCCTTCTGATTTTTCTTCCCGACCCCCTTCAGAGGTATCTTTTATCCCAGGCTATACTGAGGGTAACCGTTAACTTTGGGTCTTGTTTCCTCTAACCACTCATGGTTTATGCAGTGCTTGGGATCAAACCCCCACATTCATGCCTGCTGGGCAAGCACTCTGCCACCAAGCCGTAGTCCCAGCTCGATCCTTCCTTCCCTCCCTCCCTCCCTCCCTCCCTGTTTGAGACGGGTTTTCTGTGTATTCCCTGGCTGTTTAGGAACTTGCTCTGTAGACCAGGCTAACCTTGAAATCAAGAGATCATCTACCTCTGCTTTAATGCTGGACTCAAAGGTGTGGCCATCATACCTGCCTTTATTCTTGAGAACCTCTCTTTGTCTCAACTGTGGAGGGCAGGGCCAACACCTGGGACTTAGTAACTACTTTGTCAGTTGCTTGATGATCTTGGATGTTTTAATATTTCAGTACCTATAGGTCAAGTGGACCTTTTGGAGTTTTGCTGTTACCCACTTTATCTGTAGAGAACTTTGTGACAAGGAAAAATTATGACTTCCTAACTTACAGTGACCAGCAGGGAGATCAGATCTACCCTGTTCTCACCGGTAGGCACACAGGTCCTCTGCTTTTTCCTTTTCTTGGAAGTATGTGATTATTGTGACATAAGAGATAACTGTCTATATTTCTTCACATGATCCTCCTAAAATCCTTGTAATTTGGGGCCTGTAAGATGGCTCAGCAGGTGTCAGCTCTTGTTGCCATGCTTGATGACGTGAGTTCAACCCCTAAGTCCCAGATGATGACAGAAAGAACTGAATTCTGCAAGTTGTCCTGTGACTACTGCACTTTCACCTTAACACACACACACACACACACACACACACACTTAGAATATGAGAGAAAGCATTTGCTGTTTGTCTTTGAGTCTGACTTGTTTTGCTTAACATAATTTCTGATTCCATCCACTTTCCTCCAGATGTCATGATTTTATTATTTTTTTATGGCTGAATTAAATTCCACTGTGTATATAATTCATTTTCCTTAGCCATTCATCTGTGGATGTATAGGTAAACTGGTTCCATTTCTTAGAATAATGCAGCAATAAATGTGAGTGTACAAATGTTTGTGTGGTGTGTTGACTTAGAGTCATTTAGGCATGTAATCAAGAGTGGTATATCTCTGGTCATATGGTGCTGTGAAGAACCTGTATACTGGTATCCAAGATGGCTCCACAAGTGTCCCACCAGGTGTGGGTAAGGGTTCTTTCCCCATATCCTGTCTATCATTTTTTTTCCCTAAGTTTTCTTCTTGAAAGCGATTTATTTTATCTTTATGATATGTGTGGGTCTGCGCATGTGTGTGCTGGGGCCCTGGAGGTCAGAAGAGGGTGTCAGATATCCTTGGAAATAGAGTTACAGGCTCTCTGATGTGGATGCGGAGCTAAACGTCTTTGCGGGCATAAGCAAACACTCTTAACTACTGAGCCATCTCTCCAGAATCCCTTATCCACTTTCGATACAGGGTTTCATGTGGCCTAGCCTGGTTTTGAACTAGCTATGTAGCTGAGTCTCATGCTGGGTTTTGTTGCCAACTTTAAGGGAAGAGAACTATGTTCAGTCATCAGAAATCTATGCTGCTCACATTAGAATGGTATGGTACCTGGCTTCAGAACTAGTTAAAGACACTGTAGTTTCCATCTCAGTCTACGCAAGATTGCCAGGCTTCCTTGTCTTGGCATGGTTATTAGTAATGGTCTGTTGGCCTGATATGAGTGATGGGGGGGGGGGCGGTGGGAGCAACAGTAGTCAGCACAGGGAGACTGAGTGCAGGAAAGTGAGTGGGTGGTGTAGCTCCCAGAGAGCAGCATGGACAAGAGAGGTGGGCTCCGAGTCTCCTGGGATGACTTGATAGAAGGAGGGTTGAGTGGGCTCAACAGCCCAGCTTTGTGTTATTCTGGCCAAAGCTTTGCTTGAGAGGTTCTGCTGCCTGCCTCATGCAGTTACTGCTAACTGGTGGTTTGTAGTGGAAAGAGGAACTTGTGAATTCAAATGTCCATGGTTTTCTTAGAAGTAAAATGGGTTGGGAAAAGTCACATGTTAGTTTTGGTTGGTTTGAAAATATCTTTCCAGAGAAGATGGTGTAAGGGACAGATGTCTTGACAGAGGTAAAGGACAGAAGATAAAGGGCAGGTGAGCAGGTGAAGCACAGTGGGAGCACTCAGAGGACACATGCAAAGCTGAGCTATTTATCTAAAGACCAAGGGTGGCTGGAAGTTTGTTATTAGGAAATGGAAAGAGGAAGAGGCTTCAAGAAAGCTTTTGCTTCCAGTCCTTGAAATACACTCGTGTGATGTCAGCCAAGTGTTCAACCTCATGAATTCTGTCCCAGGAGGTTCATTGTCCTATAGCCTTAATACCAGCAACATTTTTATTTGGGCAACCACCCAAGGCATAATCATTGTGCCAAGTAAAATTTATCTATTTACCCATTAGGGAATTGTCCTAGGCTTTAATGAGAAAAATAGTGTGTGCTATTCCTCTATGTATATTGCAAGGTAGAGGCCAGAACCTGGGTCTTGGGGTCCCACTGGGATCTGTTATTCTGTGTGCAGTAATTACTTGCATTATTGCTCTTGGCAGGTGAGACCTTTTACAGCCCAGAGGCCAGGAGGCTGCTTCAGTTACTTAAAAGCTAAGTTACCTTGTTAAACTCCTCTCTGGTGAGAGCTTTAGAATCTCTCTAGACCTCCCATGAGCTCTCTCTAGGGTACAGGTTCAGCACAGGTTAAGGCTGCCCTGCCTTTGTATAATTAGTCATAGGCATTCTAGCTCTGAGTAGTGGAATAAAAATTTTAATTGAATTCTTAGGAGTTCTTTTAAAAAGTTGAGTAGCAGCATGTCTGTGGGAGAAGCCAGGAACGGTGTTAAATGGCAAGGGATTTGTACTTTTATTCCTTTCTGACACTCTGCCTTGGACTTAAGAGTAAGAAAAATCCTGGGATGACATGCTAATTCATCATTAAAAGACTGTCAGGTCTATGGTAGGTTTGTGGTTTATACTTTATTTTGAAATCTAAAGTTGACGCTCAGCATTTCAAATAGGGAATGTTTTCAAATAACCTCAAGATTAAGCTTTTGTAGATAAGGTATAAGTTGATGTATTTCTTCTTTTATTGTATTATGAACCCTGCACATAAAGCAAAAATAAGCATTTGGTGTTCTTGAGATGATTCATTGAATATTATGTTCAGTAATCTAATGTCCTTTAGTGCACACAACTTTACAGAAACAAGAACAGTAAATGCATGGACTTTGATTTCTCTATCATATTCGGTGTCTCTGGTCTGTTCATTTGGCTGTATGTGGTACAAGTGGCGCACAACTCTACCCCCATTCAGTCACACTGATGCAGTATTTTGCTCAGGGGCAGGATGAGGGCAGTGCTGTGACTGAGAAATTAAGAGATGCCTGAGAGCCTTGGAATCTAGGTTTGCAGAGGTATTATTTCTGGCGTTTTAGTTTTTGTTTATATTTAGTTATTTATTTTATATGGATGTATGTCTTTCCTGCATGTATTTTGTGTACCTCATTCATGCCTAGTGCCCTCAGAAGTGAGAAGAGAGCATCCAGTTCCTTAAGACTGGGATTGTAGATGGTTGTGAGCTGCCATGTGGATGCTAGAATTTAACACAGGTGTGTGTAATGGAAGAGCAGCCAGTGATCCTAATCACTGAGCTATCATCTCTCCACACCTGGCTTTTTACATTGGTGTTGGGATCTAAACTCTGGTCTACCTACTTGCACAGTAGACAGTCTACTAACATTTTTTTTTTTTTTTTTTTGAGACATGGTTTCTCTTTGTAGCCCTGGCTGTCCTGGAACTCACTCTGTAGACCAGGCTGGCTTCAAATTCAGAGATCCTCTTGCCTCTGCCTCCCAAATTCTGGGATTAAAGGCATGTGCCACTCGGCTTCTAGTAACATTTTAAAGGTAGATTCTCATGTAGCCCAGTCTAGCCAAGTATAACTTTGGACTCCTAATCCTTCCAAGTGTGTACAGCTACACTTGCTGACCACTAGGGCTTACCCACTGAGTTATGTTTCCAGCCACTTAATTCATTTATTCGTAGAATTTAATAATCAGCACCATTCCCTTAGGTTAGTTGAAAGGTGTGGTCCTTATTAATTTGTCTTTCATGGGATCTGGCCATATCCTGAGACAATGATAAGGCTCTATTCTAAGTAGCCTGGGAGGCGAGCAGCAAGATTGGGCAGTGGTTTAAGAGCTCTGTAGTTCTTCCAGTGGGTTCAATTTCAAGTATGCACAAGTGTCTGTAACTCTAGTCCAGGGGATATGTGACACAATTTGGCCTCTAAGGCCATCAAGCATGCATATGGTACACAGGCATACATGCAGGCAAAACACTCATATACATAAAATAAGAATAAATCTTAAAAACAAAAACAAAACCCTAAAGAGTCTGTATTGTGTTACAGTATGAGCAATAGGCTAAATTTTGTGTTTAAGTCTAAGGGTGGAAAGGTGGGGTTGGGATGTGAGTTTATGGGAGACTGATCCTGCTTCATTGGTGGTGGCCTAAGCTTGCTTGTTCCTTTTCCTCAGAGTATCCCCCATCCATTGTGTTCTGTGCCCATCCACTTAGGCTTCTCAGTGAGCTGCAAAGTTAAAATAAACACTGTTACTCTTTTTTGCTGTCAGTTTAGACATTTAGATACACTTTTATCACCATAGTATTTGAATATAAGCTTTGGGTTGTAGATCTGAGAGATTCTTGTCTACTAATCAAGAACAAATACAGAAATCATGGGGAATATAATTAGAGTAGAGATGATAGCATTTGCTCAGATACCAATTCCCTTCAGACATGGAAAATGACTGAAGAAAGTGGGAAGACAATTGAATATTGAACAGTTAATTAGGAGATTCTTCAAAGTGGTCAGGGATATAGATTTGAGTGGTTTCTGTTGAAAATAGAGTAGACTTGACAGCTCACAGGAAATAAATCAATTGAGTGGTTAGAAATGAGTTAGCCAAGACATTCTTGAGGGAGGTAACAAGGGAAATCCGGCATCTGATGAGAGCACTGAGGGAAGCAGCTGGAGAGAGCAGTGCTAAGAATAACATGAACTTCCTGGGGGAGAATGAAGTGATGTGGAACAAAGGTGCAGTGGTTGGAGGCGGGGGGAGGGATAGAACACATGCAAGGCGAGAGCTGGGTAAGGGGATCCCCTGGGGATGGAGGATCCAAAAGTGGACAGCTACATTCCTTCCCTTCATGCTGAGGGAGTGGGGGGCTTTAGAGAACATTGTGCTTCATGTTATTTGATGGAGAAGCTGGAGAAGCAGGTATGAGTGTTACTTCCCTCTTAGGGTTTTTTAGCCCCTGGCAAAAATCCTGTAAAATTATGAACTGTTTAAGTACAATCATGTCTTAATGGTTTTTGTTCTTGCTTTCTTGAGTCCAGTATGGAATATAATATTAACAATAAAAAAAGCTTAGTTTATTTGATCTTATTCTGTGCTCTGAGCCTACCATGGTGAATAAGGTTGACACAGTCCTTTGCCCTGGCAGCCCAGAAGAAGAAGTTACAGGATGATTCCATGTTGTCTTGAGGTCCATGGGTGAGGAGTGTAGAGCTTCAGACTTGGGAAGGCATCTCTGAGAAAACAGAGCTCTGTTTGCTCAAGACTTACCAGGGCAGAGAGTTAGGGTGGGAATTAGCCTCAAACTTCATTGTTCATGCTTGTCACCTGGGGATCCTGTTAAAATGCAGATTCTGATTCTTTAGGTCTGGCGCAGCGGGAGGATCTGCATTTCTGATGAATACGACATATCACTGATCTGTAATCTCCTGCAGAGGCTTTCTGAGCAGCATCACCTTGGTCATTTATTCTTTAGCATCTGTTAAAAGATGATGGGGTCATTTTTCTGTCCCTTCATTCTATGGTCATGGTCATTGCAGTTAGAACCAAAAGATTAGCATTTGCAATATGTGGCTGGTTTTGTAATAAAGATTCTTCCTTTTTCCCACTGTTTATTTTTAATTACTTGTTTTATGTGTATGGATGTTTTGCTTGCAGGCATGTTTGTGCATCACATACATGCCTGGTGCCCTTAGAGGCAAGAAGAGAACATTCAGTTCCTTGGGACTGGAATTATAGGTGGTTGTGAGCTGCCATGTGGATGCTGGTCTAATGTTAATGAAAACGCTTTTTTTCCTTTTCCCTTTAGATAGCAGACAACACCTAAGGTTCTGGAACAGGAATAGAAAATCTTAGGAAAAAAAGAAAATACAGTTTTGTAGTAAATTAACAGCAAATTTCTCTCTGCTTTTCTCCAAATGTTTAGATTAGCGCTCATCTGCCCAGTCCCCCAAGTGATGTTACAGGCGTCTCTACTGTATCTGGCTCAGTCCTCATATTAGTTAATTTTATTATTGCTGTGATAAAATACCATGATCAGTGACATTTTTATACAAGAGTTTGTAAGTTTCTAGTTCCAGAGGGATGAGAGTCACTTATGACCAGGAAGCTGCAGGCGTGGCAGCAGGAGTAGCCAGCTGGGAGCTCCCATCTTGAATGACATGCACAAGCAGGAAACAGAGTTCAAGGAGTCTTTAAACTCTCAAAGCCTGCCCCAGTGCCACACTTAATCCAACAAGGCCACACCTCCTAAAACTATCCAAACCACTCCAACTGGGACCAAACATTCAAATGCCTGAGACTATGTGACTTTTGTCATTCAAACCATCACAGACCTTTTCCTTGCTAATCTGTACCGAGAGTGCAAATTTTTACTTAAACTAAAAATCTAGAGAGCATTCTTGTTTTTGACAAAAAGCTCTTAATTTCTGTAACTCTAAATTTGATGAACTTTTTCCTAAAACTTGTGATACTAATTGTGAGGTCTGACATTCAAAATATGCAGCCTCATTCTTCTTTCCCCTCCCCTCCCCTCCCCTCCCCTCCCCTCCCCTCCCCT
>NC_034591.1:47989256-48005319 GCF_900095145.1 Mus pahari
TTCAATTATTTATTATATGTAAGTACACTGTAGCTGTCTTCAGACACTCCAGAAGAGGGCGTCAGATCTAGCTACCGATGGTTGTGAGCCACCATGTGGTTGCTGGGGTTTGAACTCAGGACCTTTGGAAGATCAGCCAGTGCTCTTAACCACTGAGCCATCTCACCAGCCCCGCAGCCTCATTCTTTTGCATTTTATGTATTTAAAAGAACACCCAGTAGATGACTGCCCTATGGAGAAAAGGGGATCTTCCTAGAACTCAGGTCTTCCCTGGGGCCATAATGTTGAGCAGTGTATCAGGGAAGGTTTGACTTTTCTGATATCTTTATTTCATTTGGAAGAACATGGGGCAGTGAGTGGTTCAAAGTTAAAGAGATGGGACGTGGAAGGGCTCTGTCGTTTGTACCTCGTGACTGGAAGGAAGCTGTGTGTCTAGAGCTGGATAGCAGTGGCCGAGGGGTCAGCTGTTACGCAGCCACCCGTGAGCGCTAAGGTTATATGCTGCTTTTGGAATGTTTGCCATGTTACTGTACCATTATGTGGTTATGTCTTGCTAGGGAGGTCAGTATTATAACGTTGACCACTGATGATTTTTCTCCCACAGTAGCCTGCATAGGACCATTGGTGTTATGAAAGCTAGCCATCAGGGAGGAAGGTCTTAGGTCCAAGTCCAGGTCAGGGTTCAAGTTTTCAGCTTGATTTCTCTCTGTCCTATAGCCAAAGTATATCCAAGAGCATGATCTGGGGGTTCTGACGCCCCTTTATCTCATAGGGAGTTATCCAATGCTGGGCACTAAAATTTGAATTTAGTGCCCTATGTCTTCTGGGAGAAACACTGTCCATCGACACAGGGGTACCTGCTTTCAACTCAAGTGTGTATGTGGGCACTTTTCACTGGCCCAGCAAAATAAAATACATCCTTAGTTTTGATTAACCTACTTCTTAATTTTTTTCTCTTTATTTACATTTTTTAGACACAGTCTCATCAGGGTCCCAGACTGGCCTGGAATTCCCTATGTAGCCAAGGAGGACTTTGAACTTCTTATCTTCCTGCCTATACCTTCTGAGTGCTGGGATTTCAGGTGCCACCCACAAAGTGAACCCAGGGTGCAAAGGCAGCACATTCCCAGTTCTTGTATGTTTATATTGAGTTCTTAGGTTGGTGTTTTTGTTTTTAAAGCCTGGGTCTCACTATGAAGAATCTCTGTGTAGACTAGGCTGCCCTTGAACTCATAGAGATCCACCTGCCTCTGCCTCCTGAGGGCTGGGAATAAAGGTGTGTGCCACTTAGCCCAGTTTAACATTTTAAATGTGATTTTTAACTTTGTATTTTGGAATATTTTCCAGCTGTTGAGAATGGTTGGAAGAATAGTGCATTCAACTCCTGTGTCCTCGTTACCTAGATAGTTTGTCTGACTTATTCTCTTTGTAATAATCGCAAACAAGCATTATTCATAGTATTTATGTTCAGTGGAGTTGCAAATACAGAGTTCCTGCATACTGAACAATTTCTGTGAAAGACAATATAAAGTTAGGTCCCTTTGGGACCTGTGAACCCATATTCAAGTTTTTATAATCTTATTCAACATGTACTTTTTGTTAAAAACATCTTAAAAATATTATTTTACTTTTAGTTAATGCGTATGTGTATGTGTGGTGGTAGGATGTGCACATGAGTGCAGCTGTCTGTGCAGGTCAGAAGAAGGCATTAGGTCATCTGGAGCTGCAGTTACAGGCTATTGTGAGCCACCTGATGTGGGTGCTGAAAATTAAGCTCAGGTTTCTTAGATACTGAGCCATCTCTCTAGCCCTAAAGGCATCCTATATAATGTCTACTGTTGATTGCTTGATATTGAACTTATAGCCAGCCACATTATACTTTGTGTCCAAATGAAGCTTATTTAACATATGCAGTTTTCTCTGTAAGGTATTTATTTCACAATGGCTTTCTTGCACTTAGAAATACTAAACAGTATATAAAGAATATACTTCAGGGGTATTTTAAACAGTGAAATGAACAAAGAGCGCAAATATATAAAAAAAACATGGCACTAAGTAGACCATGGAAAAAACACTTGCTGTCAGGGCTCAAACAAGAAAAGGCCAAGCATTGTTTTTGAGGACCTCTGCTGTGAATGCTGGAACTAGGAGCTCAGTTTTGCTAATCTGCATCCCTGTGAGTAAACACATGTGCTGACAACTATTGATTTGTGAGTTACAGACAAGTTATAAATGCAGAATTCACAGTTACTGATTTCTCTATAATTGTAATGAGTGTCTTCTGGGTTGTGCTGGGGATAGAACCCAAGGCTTCATGCGTGTTAGGTGAGCACCCAACGACGCGTTAATACTTGGAGTTGTTAACTCTAAATATCAGGGTACTTTTTCCGATGACCGTAGAATAGCCATTGAAACCAGAAATTAACATAGATATAAAACCAGTTCCGTCACATATTCCTTAGATTTTGCTGTTTGCCTTAATCGTACCCTTTTGTGGGTACATGACTTCATCCAAGATTATATCTTTGACATGTTCTTTGAATTAGGGATAATTCTCTATTTTTTCCCTTTGGCAACCCTGACAGTTACTAAAAAGGTTTTGTTTTTGTTTATTGTTTTTTTGTTTGTTTCTTTGTTTTATTAGAATTCCTCTCAGCATAGGTTTATCTTGCTTCCTTAAGGTTAAATTAAGTTTATCTTTGACCAGAATATCACAAAATGCATTGTATCAGAGTCACACTGTTGGTAATTTCATTGTTGCTAATGCTGATGATCTGGCTCCTTGGTTACAGTGGTCAGGCTTCTCTAATGTATTTTAGCCAATAAGATCTTCATGTAATAGCTAGTAGTGTCTTATTTAATAAACATGCAGTTAGTACTTCGGTAAGATATTTTGAGATTATACAAATACCTGTTCTTTATCTCATTCGTCCACCACGCTAAGCACCCCTTTGATTCTTACAATTTTAATTACTTTTTAAAAGAACATATTTTTCTGTGCATGTGTAAGGGCTCTTCCGTGTGCCAGTATGTGGAGGTCAGAGGACAGCTTGAGGTGGTCAGTTTTCTTCTTCTGCCACTGAGGGCGTCAGGCTTGGTGGTGAGCACCTTCCCCTGATAAGCCACCTCACCAGCCCCACCTTTAAGGGTTCTGGCTTGAGTCTGTTATTGCTGTGATGGTTCCCAAATAACAATTTTCTAATTTTACCATCGATCACTCTAAAGCTTTCTTCCACAATTGTTCATTCATTTGTTCAATGGATTATAGTCTACTATTAGTATTTTGATTTTGTCTTTTTAAAGATTAATTGTCTGCCTGTCTGTCTTGTGCATTGGTGTTTTGCCTACATGTATGTGTGCGAAGGTGTTGGATTATCCAGAACTGGAGTTCAAGAGAGTTGTGAGCTGCATGTGGGTGCTGGGGATTGAACTCCAGGTCCTTTGGAAGAGCAGCCAGTGCTCTAAACTGCTGCAGCATCTCTCCAGTCCTTATTATTTTAATTTTCAAGTTGTTCCAAGTTTGACCCATAATAATACCCTCTAGCAGGCTACTTTATCATTTTGATAAAGTATATCACCATTGTTCTTTGAACACTATTTATTTGTTTTTTGTTGTTTTGTTTTGTTTTTGTTTTTGTTTTTGAGACAGGGTTTCTTTGTATTGCCTTGGCTGTCCTGGAACTCACTCTAGACCAGGCTGGCCTTGGACTCAGAAATCCACCTGCCTCTGCCTCCCAAGTGCTGGGATTAAAGGTGTGCACCCACCACTGCCCGGCTTATGAACACTTTTTATAAAAGTTTTCTAACACAGCCACACATTCTTGGTCGAGACTGACTGTTCCCATACCCAAACCTAGAACCTCCAGTTTCTCAAGGAGCTCTTGTTCTTTTTAGCAGAGAGAAGTCTTTATAAGGCGACGTCTGGATATCAGGTTGTCATGCTTTCTTAGAGGGTGGAAGTAGGAAGTACATGTGTGACCTGCATGCCTTACTTTTGTTTCTCATCCCAACTCTTAACTTCCCTCTCCACCACTGAGAGAGAGACCTGGCTTTGCTCTCCTGCCTTTGTTTGCTCAGTCCCCATGTGACCAATTGCTTGCTCTCAACCTTTGCTTCCTCAGCTTCCAGTGACCTGTCAGCCAGCGTTGGGTGAGCTGTCAGCCCTGCCCGCCTGGGGACAGGTACACACATTCCCACCCCCTTCCCCTGCTTTGTTTTGCCTTATTTCTTGATGCAGAGTCTTGTCCATACAAAGTATGAGCAATGCCCTCCCATCAGTGACGTTTTTGTTTTTGTTTTTATTTTTTAACCCATTGGTAGTATAGGTGGTTTGGCAGGGGAAATGGTCACCCTTTAAACTGGCCAAAATCTGGGCAGAAAACTGGTATCTCCATTTTTTGGGTAGAAAGAAAGCTTTGCTTCTAGGCTTTCCTTTCCTTTGAAATATTTCCAACATTCTTTATAAAGTTTTTGGAAGGTTTCAACTGGGTTAATTTTTTTCCCCTCTAAATTGTGCCTTTGGTGTTTGTGTGTAACTTAAATAAAGTACTTAAAAACCTCTTTGGTGCTTTATTTACTGTTTAAAATAAAAAACAAAAAACAACCAACCAAACATTCATTTTTTTTTTTAATTTTCTCTTCAAAATGAATGTTTCTTCAGAAGACTTTTAAGTCTTCCAGATAGTTTGGTTTGATTTTTTTTCCCTATCATGATATTAAATGTAAGTTGTGAGCACTGCCAGACTATGTTCTGGCTCTTCAGAATTAAATTTTAGTGTATGTGGTCCTGTGGACATACTGCCGACTTTATATTGTCATTGTTCAGCAGCGTAGCATCCTTTTCTTAATCTTTGCTGCATACTCTGGTATGATGCTCTTAGCTTTCTGTGTATTTTGTTTCTCTAACACTTAAGGAAATTCTTTTTTCTTCATGTCAGAGGGTTGAAGAGTCCTGTAGTACTTTTCTGTACCTTTAATTAAGGCTAAGTACCTGACCCCAAGCATTTGATAGAATAGGGAAAATTCTATCTGTAATGGTATCTCTAGAGCTCGTAGTGAAAATTTTATGGGAGTTTGGTTTCTTTAAAAAAACATGGAAATACGAATATGTTTTTTGTTTTAATTCCAGGTGTGGGACATGGGCTGTTTGTCCTGCAGCAGCTGTGCTGTAGCAGGGGCATGCTTTTTGTCAGCTGTAGGTAGCCTCTGTGACTGAGTGTGTGACGCTTGGAATTCTGGGAACTTTTCAGAGGGTATATAAATGCTAGCACCCCAAGAGGTGGGGTGGGTAGTTGATCATTCAGGGGGATAAGTTGTGGTTTGTTAGTAGTCAAGCTCAAAGAATAAACAAAAGGAAAGATACTAGATTCAGGGATCACTGTCTCTCTCCTCACTATCCTTTCCCTATTTAGTGATAAAGAGTGTGAAATCAGAGGGAGGAAACAAGAAGGGAAAGCTAGATTCAAGGATCTCTCTCTCCCCTCTCTCCTTTCTCTCCTACCTAGTGGTGGGGTTGAAACTGGGGGTGGGGGTGGGGAGGGGATAAAATGTGGGAAAAAGAACTCACAAAGCAAGCTACAAGACTTCATTTACTTTTTTTGTTTGTTTGTTTATTTTTGAGACTGTATTTTAGTTTCAACATTTCCCCCTTCCATATATACTCTGCCTTGCTCTCCTTCAAATCCATGGCCTCATTTTCCATCAACTGTTATTTCATGTATTTGTGTATACATATATATTTCTAAATATAACTTGCCACATTTATATAATGTCACACCCATGTATGTTTTCGGGACTGACTGGCACTGATGACCATTGATAGGCTCTTCCCTAGGGAGGGCCACCTCTTTTGCTCCTAGCTTTACCCAGTTGCTTGTAGTTCTTTGTGTAGGGTTGAGGCCTCCAGAGCTTTTCTCTGTGCAGTTGGCATGTTTGTTGGTGTTCTCCTTGCTCAACTCACTGTGGGGTGGTCATGTTGGTGAGTATAGCTTCTGATGTTATTAAACACAGTCTTCACAGAAAACTCCCTGATCCTTCTGCTTTTCAGTCTTTCTACCCCTCTTCCACAATGTTCTCTAAGCTTTTGGTGTGGGATCGTTTTGTAGATGTAATCATGTGACTGGGCTTCATCTACTTTTCTTCTTCCTTTGGGAGGCCACATAACCATTGTCCTGAGATGTTGTTGTTTGACAACTGGAATGGATTTCTTTACTGTGCATGGGTCTACTCCATACTTGTTTTTCTTCCTGATTTCGTCTGTCTTTTTGTTAATCTTAATCTCTTGAATCTGTGGCAATAAGTAGAGCCTTGACTCTGGGGCATGTTCTGTAGACAGCCCTGCATGAGTTCCTTCCTTGTTCAGGGGCTTCCCAGTATTTCTTTCCACATGTCACTGGTGTTGGCTCATGGTTCTTACAAATGCAGTATTTGGGGTTTATTAGAAAGCATGCTGGGCTCCATCATCTCTCAGTGCTTCATCTCTTCTTCATCTGTAAAACAGAATACGGTAGAGAAGAGCAATTTATGGTCCTTTGCCATTTCCTGAGCTATATAATAGGTTTAGGCTGTTTGTGTATTGTTGTTGTTATTCTTGCCAGCCCATAATTAATAGCAGATATCGTTAATACTGCAGATTGGGCTGGGATAAGAACAGATTTGTTTTTGCTCTTGATTATAGATCAGAGTTAAAGGCTAGATTTGATACTGGCTTTTGCACAATTTTATTTTATGGGTGGTGGTGGTGTGTGTATTTAGTAAATGTTGATTTGGAGCAGCCAGCTCATGGGGACTTACTTGATGTTTCTAATGATTTGGTCTGTGACACCAACTCTGCTGGCCATACTTCTTCCTGTGGTTTTTAGGCTGCAGTCACTATAGCTGTCTGTCTCCAGAGTCTTTAGCTGTAAAATAAAAGAATTGCTCTCTTTTTCAGACTTCTCTTCAGTTATCCTGAGATTTACAAGCTGAGACCCCGTGTCAGGGGATGGCTGTGGAGTGAGCATCCTTAGAGCAACAGCAGCACCATGAAGCCCTGAGTTTTGAACTCATTGTTTTTGGATGGTGGGCCCTTTAATTTAGGCTTGGCTCTTGTATTCAGAAGAAGTGAGAGGAGACAAAATCAGGAAGATTTGGGTACATTGAAAATTTCCCAACTTAGTTTCTCTGTAGTTGTTTTTGTATTCTGTTTCATAGGATGTTTTGGGATCTTAAACAGTTTTGAGCTATATGCATTAAACTATTGCACACTCTGTTCTCCCTCCCTCTCTTCCTCTCCCATTCCCTTCCTGCCGTCACTTCTTACATTGTTGGGGTTTGAATTTAGTGCCTACCAGCTGAACTATATCCCCAGCCTTGTTTTTATGGTCTTGCTAAGTGGTTATTGAAACAATGCTTCCAGTTGTGACTTAATTCCTGCCTGCCTTTGTGGTTTGGTGTCCTAGCTAAGAAGTGATCATTAATAGAAAGTTATGTAGATTTACCTGTATGTTTTATTCCCTGTTTTAAGTTTGACTTCTGTTTTCATGTCTGTGATGCCTTTTGAATTCCTCTTGTTGATAGTCTGAGGTAGAGATCAGACTTCTTTCTTCTGTGTGTGCCGGTGTAGACGCACTCCTTGTGGAAGCTCTCCTCTCTCTGCATTGTGTTATCTAGGCGTCTTTGTTCAAAACCCACTGGTTAAAGGTGTGGATGTGGTGGAGGCCCTGATTTATTTCTCTTCAGTTGCCTGTCCTCCTTTATATTGGTCCTTCTGTTGTCATTTTTGCCCATGTCACATGCCCTTTTTATCTTAAGTGGCAGAAATGTCCATTAAGCTGGTCCTCTCCACATAGCCAGTAAGATGCCTTTCTTGGGCCAAGATGATTTTGCTTTTGAGTTGGGGAAAAATACTGGTCAGTATTTATACTTGAGTTTTCTGTACGATCACACTGATATGACTGGTGAGGGTATACTTTTGTGTGTAGTTTTCTGTCTTGTGATGGCAGTGGTCTGGATGTTCAAGAGTTAAGTGTACCAAATTATCAGAGTCTAGTGAAGATTTAATGTCATACATACTCTGTTGCTGGGCAACATTTTAGTGGCTCTCTGTACAGTCTTTCACTGTAGGTAAATTTTGCAGTAAACCTGTAAGTGGATTTGAACAGTTTGAATCCCCGTTTTTCTTTTCAGTGCTTTGGTTCAGCCCCTGTGGCTGGCTGACTTGTGCCTTGAAGCCAGATCCTTTGAATCCCACCACATCTCTCTGCAACCTGTATAGGCAGAGCTGAGAAATGTCAAATTCATAACCTCAGTCAAACTGACTCATTGTGACAGCTGGCTTCACAATCTTCCTGTTGTAGCAGGTAGTCCTGAGACCATTCTTTTAGAATCTGTCATTTTATTATTTTAATTGGATAAAGCGGTAACCATATGACTTGTTTTCTATGCCCTATAAATTAGCAATTAAGGATAATTACTGTATTCATGAAAGTTTGTAACATGAATCAGTCAGTGGAGCTTTGGTAGTTCAATTACCCATGACAGTTTCTTCACAGTCTTTATTCTTTTGAAATTAAAAATATGATAAATACTCTGTTTTCCTTGCATATGTTGTTTACTGTTTGTCTCCTCACTTGAGCATCAGCTCCCCAGGAGCAGAAACTTTTGTCTCTTTTATTCCCCTGAAATATGCGACTTGTCTAGAACAGGGTCCTACACATTCTTGGTATTTAATCAGTATTGATGAAAAGTGAATCAATCAATCAATCAATTAATCAATGAATTAACTTTGAAAAACCCAATGCCAATGTTTATTATAAAAACTGGCTTGATGCCGTATGAAGTAGCAGTCTGCTCTATAAGACCTTCCTTGTGTTTTTCCGTGTTTTACATAGATGTTTTAAGCATATCCATCTTGGTTTTATTGGGTAGAAAACCTTTAATAAGGGAAGCCCTTTAGAATATTTTTTACTGAAGAAGAACTTGAGTAAAAACTGTTGACAAGGCAGGTGGAGGGAATTATCAGTTCTTGGAAAAGGAGTTGTAGATAAGTGCAAAGGAGGGTATAGTGGTCTATTGAATGAATTCAGATCCTATAAATAGGAGGGACACTAGTCTTTCTTATCAGAGAGGTTTCATTCTTCTACAGTGTCCTGAAGACAGTGTTTTTCTACCGCTCCTTCAGCGTCACTAGCAAATGCGGGAGAGACCATTTCAGAAGAAAGCTGTATCCATGCCAGTCTTTTCTGACTGGAGGAATAGGAAGAAAGCAGTGCCTGCCACAGTGAATCGGCCTTTAGGAGGTTGGATGGTGACCATGCCTTCAATTAGAATACTTAGTAATAAAGAATACAGAGAGCATCTTAAGGGGATTGACAGGGCTGGAGAGGTAGGTGGTTTAGTCATTGAAGTGCGTGCTGTACAAGCATGAGGCCTGAGTTTGATCCCTCGTACCCATGTAAAAAAGCCGGAGCTGGGCAGGAGGAGACAGGCAGATGGATTCTTACAGCTCTTGGTTAGGGAATCCAGTGCAATCAATGAACTCCAGGTTTTGTGAGAGATCCTGCTTCAAAAAATAAAGTGGAGAGTGATAGAAAAAGAAAGAAGCTCATGTTGACCTCTGGCCTCTACACAATGATGGCTCAGTGGTTAAGAGTGCTTCCTGCTCTTGCAAAGGACCCAAGATCAATTCCTGGTGGCTTATAATTGTAATCTCAGCTCTAGCGGATTCATTGATGCTTTCTTGCTTCTGTGGGTGCCAGTACATAAACATACATACACGCACATACTCACATACAGACACAAAGACACATGAATTAAAAGTAAAGTCTAAAAAGGGAGAAAGGATAAAATGAAGAGCATATCTTGAAACAGGATTGAAAAGACAAGTTTCTATTGCTGTGAAGAGATACTGTGACCACAGCAGTGTTTATAAAGGAAAACATAATTGGGCCTGGCTTACAGTTCAGAGGTTTAGTCCATTATCATGGAGGGAAGCATGGTGCGCAGGCAGACATGGTGCTGGAGAAGGAGCTGAGAAGTCTACATTGCATCAGCAGGCAGCTGGAAGAGAGAGTGACACTGGGCTTGACTTCAGCTTTTGAATGAAACCTCAAAGCCCATCCCCCAGTGACACTCTTCTTCCAACAAGGCCACACCTAATAGTGCTACTCCCTATGGGCCTATAGCTGGCATTGCCATTCCAACCACCACTTTTGGGACCTGTACTTCTGGCAGTGGGCTAGCCATTGGATAGTGGCAGTGTGCTAGCCTTTGGCCTCACAGTTATTTTACTCTTATTTTCTCACTCCTGATACTTTTTCATAATTGAAAGCATTAGTTGAGATGGAAAATGCTATTGGGTGTGTAGAAGCATCCTCCCTTTATCCTTCAGAGTGAGCTTCCCTTACAAGGATCTAGTGCGAGCAGTGGTCTCCACTGACAGAACCCTGCAGCCTTTCACACTAACCTTTCAGTGACTGTTGTTGGTTTGTTGTTTGAGTTGAGAACCCTTCAGAGTGAGTGAGCCCACCTCTGTGAGAGTGGCCTCACAAAGCAGAGGCAGTTTGAGTAGCTTGCATTTTTATAGCATTCCTCTTTGCCTCTTCTCAAAATCTTTCCTTTTATGGCCCTTCACATATTGGAACATTAATGCCTCTGAGCTGCAGAGCCCTTTTCACAGTTGCAGATAGGTTCCGTTCTGACTGCTTTGCCAGGACTGGAGAGAAGGGGACTTCAGTGTTTAGGATATGGGCTTTTAGAGCACAGTGGTGGTGGATTTCTCATTTGATGGTTGCACACACTTTGGTGGCCCCTGTGCCTGGCCCTGATTATGTAGAAGTTCTTTCTTTAACTTTCTCTTTCTTTAAATGTTCATAGTTTGCCTCGTTCCAGAATGGGGAATGTGGAGATATTAACTTGTTAAGAATTGAAAAGAACAGTGTTGGTGCATGCTGGGATAAAATTACAAAGATTATTAACCTCTGTCTCATACGTCTTTTTTCTATTTTTTGTTTAATTCCTACTTATATTTTGGAGTCACATCATTTTTGAATCTGGCCCAAGGCTCTTTGTAGGTATTTCTCTTATAAAACTCAAGTGTAATTCATCATTACACAGGTATTTGAGGGCCTCTGACTTGCAGAGTACTGTTCTGGATGTTGGGTATTCATTAGCATATGACTTACCTTATAGAGATACTATTTCCAGGCCACTAATTCTTTCTCTCTCTTTCTCTCTTTTTAATGACCCATGTGTGTAGGTCCTCTCTGGATGCGCCATCATTGTCCGAGGGCAGCCCCGGGGTGGTCCTCCTCCTGAGAGGCAAATCAACCTCAGCAACATTCGAGCTGGAAATCTTGCCCGTCGGGCAGCTGCCACACAACCAGATGGGAAAGATACCCCGGATGAGGTAAGTGATTTTCCAGGGCTTTCTATGGCTGTGGACGTAGTTGACATCCTGTTCTCCTCATTGATGAAGAAATTTTGATGTGTTCTTTTTTTTTTTTTTTTTTCTTTCCCATTTATGCTGAGTACTTTGTCATGATGATTGGATCTATCTTGGGTAGCTTATTACATCTGTCATTATACATACATTGCCTGTATGAGTTTCTTTTCAATTTTCTTTGAGTAATTCAAAGGAAGAAAGATTTTATGTAAGTCAGAACTCAAGGTCACACACCATGGCGAGGAAGTCAAGGCAGGAGGGAGGAATGGTGAAGCATCTGATCACATCATAATAACCAGGCGGCCGAATGTGATGGGTGCCTGTATCCAGTTCTCTTCATGCTCCTATACACCGTAGGCTTTTGGCCCAGGGAGTGGTGCCTTGTACAGTGGGGCAGTTCCTATCTCAGTTAATCAAAGCAAGATAGCCCCTCACAGACATGCCCAGAAGCTTAGTTCACAGCTGACTCTCTGTCTCATGATTGGCTACTCTTCAGAGTCAACTCTCTGAATCAACTCTTGAAAAGAATCATATAGTAGCTAATTGCAGTCACAATCTCAGTCCTTTTGTGTAGACTTCACTCACTCTTGGGAAATGATAGCTTTGAAGTCACATTAGTCGAACATTTTCATAAACAGTAGCCTTCTGTCAATGCTAGTGCTAGCTTTTTGTTAGAGATACCTGTATCCCCAAAGCTAGCTGAATTGATGAAACTGAAGTTTTATGTAAATAGGAGGTGGGTTTGGTTTGTTTTTCTTTTGGTGTGCTACTGGGACTTGAATGTAGGGTCTCATACATGCTAGGCAAGCACTCTACTACCGAGCAGTATCTAGTTCCCTCCTCTCCACTCCTGAACCCCTATCTTTTATTGGTGAGGTCTCATGTAGCCTAAGCTTCATACTTGTATAGCAGGGATGGGATGACTTTCAATTTCTGATCCTCCTGCCTCTGCCTCCTGAGTTTTGGAATTATAGGAATGTTGCCATCAAGCCTGGTTTGTATGGTACTGTGATTGAACCCAGGGTTTCATGTGTGGTAGACAAATACTCCACGACCCAGCTCTAAACATGAGGGTTTTTAGTTTTTTTTTTTTTAACATGAGTTTTTATTACTATTTTTATTAGACATTTGTGTGTATGTGTGTGCGTGCATGCATGTGTTGTGTGTGTGCTCATGTACTGTGTATGCATTGGTTCATGTGTGAAATTAAGAGGACAGTCTGGGAGTCAATTCTTTCCTACCATGTGGACTCATGAGTCAGGTTTAGTGGCAAGCACCTTTAGCAGCTAAGCCTTCTTCTTAGCTCTAAACAATTTCTTAGCTCAAAATCAGTTTCTAGGCAGCTTGTAGCTTGTCCTTGTGTTATTCTCTGAGAGGCTACGTCTGAGTCTCTCTCATCACCTCCTCTCTACCTCCTACACCCCAGCTTTTAATACCTGCTGTGTGGCTTTGCAACATGTGAATTTCCACTGCCTGTGTCCATCCCAGTTGGTGTGGTTTAGGCTTCTTGGTCTCTACATTTGGAAATGTTGGTGCTTGATTCTCCTTTAGCTGTGTGTGCATCGCTGGTCAGAAACAGGTTTTCTGGGCTCCTAATTATTAGTTTTCTGCTCCAATTTGGTATCTTTGGGTAGATTAGTAATTGGCTGGTCTCTGCTTTTCCCTTTCAAGGAGATGAAGAAAAAGCAAGAGCTTACCAGCTTTTATTTAAGGAAAGCATTTAGTTCTTTTCATCTTTAATAGTATTTTTTTAAAATAAGGCAATAGTGGAACAGCATTATAGATAATGAAGATGGAGAAAAATCACCCATAAGTATTCTATCAGCAGTAGTTGGATAGATTTTAGAGATAATGACTAAATAATTTAAAATCAGTTCTTTCTCATTGGTCCTCCATCACTAACTACAAGTGTTAAGACTAATGTAGTGTCTATATCTACCTCTGGATTGCTCAATGAGGATTAAATAAGGAAACATGGAGTGCTTAGCGCTTTACAAAGTACTTAATAAATGTTTGGTAATCACTACTCTGTTAGATCAAGTACTGAAGATTAAACCTATTTCAGCATTCTTCAAACATTGAGTACGCATCAAATGGGTAAAGCAACATTTGAAGCATTTCTTTTCCTTTGGCCGTGTGTCGTGGAACAACTTGATTGCTCCTGAGAAGTAATGAGCTGCCTCTTTTAGAGGTCATCAAGCTCTTCCCCTCAGAATGAACAAGCAGCAGTGTAGCCTCTAAGGAAGAAGACTGTGTTTTGCTTTCCTTTCTGCAGATGAGCATCTGTGGCTGTTGTGCTTCTCTGAGCTGTTGTCACTGTGTCCAGTGACTCATGAGGCAGGAATGATAGCATGTAAGGTGCCTGGCACTCCTTGTACATAAGTTTGCAGTTTTGTGCTTTACTTTCTCTGGAACAGTTTGGCAGCATCAGGCTCCATCTATTACCTCTTAAGTTCTCCATGAGATGGAGTCAGTTTCTCTCAGACCCCTGGTAACTCTTCTGCAGTACTGGCCGCATTGAGACCACATGCTCCGATTTCTCCTTTTCTCTCATACTTCCTCCAGGGGTTTCAGATCCCTACTCTCCTCCCTCTGGACAGGGTCCAGAATATTCTGTAACTGTAGCTGCCTCAGAACTCCCTATGTAGACCCGGTTGGCCTCACTGCCTCTGCTGGAGTTCTGGGGTAAAGGTGGGTGCCATCACACCCCTAGATTTTTTTGGAGCATAATTTACATACTCTTGCTCATTGTTATTCTCAGACACTAGTGGTTCTTATTATTGTGACAAACTGAATGCCTGAACCTAGATCATAAGTCCATTGTGCTGTGACTTCTATTCTCTTCCTAATTATGAGGGAAACTTATTTTACTTCTTTATTATCTTTCATAATACAAATACTCTCAACATCTCATTTTTACCCCACACCCCCAACTCCTCAAATTCCTGGTCTTTTATTCTTTTTGGGGGGTTTTCGAGACAGGGTTTCTCTGTATGTCCCTGGCTGTCCTGGAACTCACTCTGTAGACCAGGCTGGCCCCGAACTCAGAAATCCACCTGCCTCTGCCTCCTGAGTGCTGGCCACCATGCCTGGCGGTCTTTAGTTATTATTGTCACACACACACACACACACACACACACACACACACACACACACACACACACACCACTTACAAATATAGCCTGCTGAATTGTCTTTCTCACAGGCCACTAGATTCTCCTCTGCCTTTGCTCTTGCTCATTTTGCTTTCCCCATCAGGAGTGCTGCCCCACCAGTGTGACCTGGTGACTACCCACTGGACACAACCCCTGACATTTCCTTCCCTAGTCCCATCTTTGTGCCGTTTGAGCATTCACAGCAGTTTATTTGAGTTGTTTGTGTCTACTGGATTGTGAACTGTTCACAGAAAGGGGCACCTTTTCTCTTATCTCTGTGTCCTTGTGTCTGCTCAGCACCCGACTCAAAGCAGGCATACAGTGGATATCCACTTGAGCAGATGAGAGAGGAAACCCAGTGGTTCTTTGGGGACTGGTGCATTGCACATTGAGGCACCAGCTTCCAGGTTTTCCTTTGAGAATGTTGTCCACTTTTTTTTTTCGTCAAGAAAGAAGAATCTAGAAGAGTCAAGAAAAATCAAGAATGTCATTATTCATTTGCTTTTCTTTGTGTCATGGCCCTAAATATCATTCATATGATTGATTATTCTTTTCCTTCCCTCCTGGTGTCTTCTTTCAGTGCTAGTCAGCTTTCTCCTAAGTCCTGTGGAAATGAAAGCAGGGCCCCTGTGTGTCCCCAGCCATCACTGCCCTGTGTGCCAGGATAATCCCCAGCGTTGCCTAGCTACCCCAGGCAGCCTAGATACAGCATTGATGGACAGGCACTGTGTTGGTTATAGATTTATTTCCCACAGAGTAATTGAGCCTGTTGTGTGTGAAGTTCTGTGCTGGTTTCAGGAGAAACTCAGAAATGAATGTCACAGTCCTACTCTGACTGTGGCTTTTGAGGGTTGAGTTGGTAGGGAATAGTGGTGGAGCAGGTATCCAGGTGCTACAGTGGGATGATGAGAGGAGAGGGGGAGACAAGGCCTGAACATGGGCCAGGTACCAAAGTCTCTAGCTTTCCAGGAACACTGTTCTGGGGTTAATCTTGTCTCAGTAGTTTTAGGAGTCTGTTCTAAAAAAGACTGGAATTAAAAATCCTATTTTATGATTTTAGACATCATGACTCTGGGTCTGAGCAGTGAAAGCAGGCTGTTCCCTATCTGCTATTGGGTACCTTAAAGAGAAGAAGTTATTCAAATCTCAACTACTCAAGGGCACTTGTTTCTTATATGGAACTCTGGAATGTCTTATGACTGTTCTTCCTCCTAGCCTGTTGTGACATTTGACCAGTACTTGGAGCAAGTTTCCTTGTATTTGCCTCTTGCGGTTCCAGCAGCTGTCCTGGGACAAACCATCTTCCTGGCTATCCTGTGTGGATGGACACAGGCCTTTCTTTCCCAGAGTGCTCTTGCCCTTGGAAGGCGTGGCAGTCAGACTCCAACCTGTTCAGCTCATGAGTTTTCTCTCTCTCTCTCTCTCTCTCTCTCTCTCTCTCTCTCTCTCTCTCTCTCTCTCTCTCTCTCTCTCTCTCTCTCTCTCT
>NC_034591.1:48005404-48018427 GCF_900095145.1 Mus pahari
CCCCCCCCCCCCCAATAAAATCAGGTATATTTCATTTCAAGATCTCCAGTGTAATTTTCTTTTGCCTGACCAGCTAGTGACAGATCAGCTGTAAAATGTGGGAAGAGTGCGTGCTCCTTGAGCAAGCTTTAAAAGCTTTTAGAGAGCTTCTTTGTGGTGCATAGAACCTGGAGGGTTTCTCAGGGCTAAAGCTAGATTCCCTTGTGAGCTGACCCTTCATGAGTGCTGTTACCTGTGATAAGTATTCGTCTCTGTGGGGCACTTACTGAGCTCTTGGGTACAGTGTTACGGGGTCTGAATAGTAATGTGCTGCGTAGTGTAGTGTGTTGTGAACACAGCTGTAAATTTTTAGGAAGCTTTTCCACTGTAAAAAATACAGGAGGCTCAGTACTGTTGGTTCAGAACAGTTTTCCATTGTGCAGTTTACAATTGGAATCAAATATCAGACTCCACTTTGTGGAGTGATGTCGTCTCAGTTTGAGGAAGTGAGGTGATGCTAAGAATGAAAGGTGGTAATATGGTGAACTCTATGTTGCTGTCATGTGTGTCTTTGCTTGTTGGTGCTTTGAGGAGAGAAGAGCAGGATGGATGGTCAGGAGGAGGTTGGTTTGGGCTTCTTACCTGAGCCAAGTTCTTCCAGGAGCTGCCCACCATTGGGTTTAAATAACAGTACTTTTGTGACTTGCATCTTCATTGGCTGCTAGTTTCTAGAAAGTTCTATGGATTTTTTTTCAAAATTTCAGTAAATTTATTGAATGAACTAGTGAAAAAAGTGTCCTGGATAGAAATGGTTATTTGAGCTTTCTTTTTCAGGCCACTAACTGACAGACTGCATTTTATTATGTGTATCCTGAATTGTGACTCGAAGGGATGACAGCAGGCAGTGCAGGAAGATTGGAATTGTAAAGGGAGAAACTCCCTTTTGTACATCAACATTTAGTCTGTGGGATGCTGTTGTGCCCCTTGGGCCCTTTCCTGTTTCTGACCTAAGAAAAGTTGGGACTCTGAGGGAGCCCTGAGTGTCAGATGAGAAGGAGAATGCTTCTTTTCACTGTACCTTTTGACATTGTGACACAATGTCATCTACAAAGTAAACCTTGAGAACCATGCAGTTGGGAAAAAGTCACATACACATGAAAAACATCTGAGTCTCATGAGTTTACTGTTTTACATTGGGCATCATTTATAACCATCGTCAGCTACATATAGGGTGTGGGTTGGAAAGACCTGAACCATCCTAGCTGTGATGAGGTGGTCAAGACCGTCTCTTTGTGCATATCTCTGTGCATTATCTTGTTCATGCGGAGGCTCTATTTCCTATTAGGAGATGTGTGCTGCAACCCCCCCACCCCACCTTGTGTCTTTCCTGAATGAGTGAACACCAGAAGCATCATGGCATTTATAAGGCGCTCCTTATCAAGAGCTGTCACTGCTGTCTGCCCAAGGTTTTAAATAGTTGACATTTTTCCAAGTTTATTATTAGTAGTAATAGTACTCTGTGTGTGTGTGTGTGTGTGTGTGTGTGTGTGTGTGTGTGTGTGTGTGTTGAGTATGCATGCAGAGAGGCCAGAGGACTGCTTTTAGGCATCTGTCCTCTATTTGCAAGATGGAGTTGGGGATTGGATTCAGGTTGTCAGGTTTATGCAGCAAGAGCTTTTACCTGCTAAGCTGTATCACTGGCCAAATTCCAGGTTTCAGATCAGAGTAGAAGTAGAAGAGGAAACATTTTGGGGACTGCTCTCTAAACTTTATTGCTGTCCTTGAAATGGTGGTGTAAATGACATAACTAAGGCTCCTGCCAGGGCAGAGATTCACTCTCAGATAGTCCCAGCATTAAAAGCTTGTCACTGTGCCAGCTCTACCTTGAACTACCATTAGGGAAAGCAAGGGCCTTGTACACTGGAAGGAGACGAGCAGATGCGGTAGTAGCTATTTATGATGCTCTGCTGCTAGGTGTTTCCTGGACGTGCTTCCCATTCCAGGGACTGGAATGATCTATGGAAAGTAGTCAGAGCACTGGCTGGCATGTGCTAAGTGCTATAAAAACGTTGGCAAATATTGTACAAAAGTAAGTCGTAACTGAACAAGAGTGTGGAGGAGAGCGCTACTGCTGGTGTCTGGGAAGCGCTGAGGCCTGGGTTAGCGCCTGGGCTATTTAATCCAACTGCTAGACCTTCATAGGAGGCCCTCAGTGGGCAGGGGTTTTTTTCCATGTCTTTGGCCTAGCAAGATTGAGGTAGATGTGTAAATGTTTTTATTGGAGACATGAGGTTGCTTTGATGCTGGCTAGGGTCTGGAGTAGGCAGTTTTTCTGTAACACTTGTTCTGTGTTGTCTTTCAGCCCTGGGCATTTCCTGCTCGAGAGTTCCTTCGCAAGAAGCTGATTGGGAAGGAAGTCTGTTTCACGATAGAAAACAAGACTCCCCAGGGACGAGAGTATGGGATGATCTACCTTGGAAAAGGTGAGCAGTAAGAAGAATAAACTTGTTAGTTAATCCAAGGATCAGTTTTTATGGGGCAGAAGGCCAGTATGGTCCTCCATGGCCATAGCTCTAGGACAGTTGGTGTGGGAACTGTTGCTGGGTTCTTGCACAGAGGAGCAGAGGCACACCTCTAGCAGCCCTGGTCCTTGTTCACCACTGTGCTGTCTTGGCTTGCTGTAGGGCCTGTGGTTTACTGCAGCATTCTTCTTCCCATAGAGGCCACTCACCAGCTCCTTGTTCTGGGCTCAGAGTGTTAATTGAATTCCTATAGATTGCCTATATTTCTTTCTGCATTCTTCTCTCTATGTCTTTTTTCCTCTTTCTAGGGACTCTTTAGCAAAGGATCTGTTTGGGGACAGATGTTATTTTTAAAATCTGTCTCATGGTTTGAAATAAAATAGAATGAAAATTGGTGTTGGAATTGGATAGATGAGGTTAGAATTCTGACTTTCCTATTCTGTATCTTTTTACCTTTTGCCTCTATAGGCCCTAGTTTCTTAGATTTTGAGAGATAGATTTAAGATATGTAAAGCAGGGAGCTGGAGAGATGGCTCAGCGGTTAAGAGCACTTGCTGCTTGCTCTTCCAGAGGTCCTGAGTTCAATTCCCAGCAACCACATGGTGGCTCACAACCGCTGTAATGGGATCTGATGCCCTCTTCTGGTGTGTCTGAAGACACCTACAGTGTACTCATATAAATGAAATAAATAAATCTTTCTTAAAAAAACTAACATGGTATATATCATCATTAACTTTGTGTGAGCACACTCGTGTGTGTGTGTGTGTGTGTGTGTGTGTGTGTGTGTGTGTGTGCGCGCGCGCATGTGCACACGCACATAAACACTTACTGTTTAGTTAGGCCAAATGATTTATAGGATATTAGAAGTTGTGGTCTTCTTTGGATTGGATACAGAGAGTGTAAATCTTGAGAATAGTGTTTTGAGTGGGTAGTGGGACAATGAAAGACTTTGTTTTCTAGATAAGAGATAGGCATACATAGCTTTAGAGCAGATTTTGCTCTTTAATAAGCTTTCTGTGGTTAATTATTAGAAGTCTTCCTAATACCATAACAACTTAGGATATCTGTTTGAGTAGTCAGTGTTGACTCTAGGTCAGCATTAGAAGGTAAAGCTAATGACATCCCATTAAGGCTGAGCTTAGCTGTACAAGTTCTAGAAAAGTGAATTGAGAATGACAGTGGAGCCATCTTGCCCAGTTCCCTTGCACATATTGAGGGTAGGGGATTAGAACTTGTGGTTAGCCCACAACTTACTGTAGAAAGGTAAGTCTCTTGACTTTGTAGCACTGGAACTTGCTATATAGACTAGGCCGTCTGGGAGTGCTGGGATTTCAGTGTATGCCGCTAAGGCTGCTCCTCTGACTTTTGAAGATAATTATCTTCCAGGTCCAGAATGCTATCAAGTTGTGACTCTCTTATTCATAATTTGATAAATATGTGAGATTGAGATCCTAGGCTTATAGATAGATATGTTTACCTTTCTTTGCTTTCTGTCTATCACATTTTGTTGCTTCCTTTGAAGGTTCAGTCTAAGGGAATGTATTTTTCTCCTTTCATGAGAAATATTCTATGTTAGTTTTCCTAAAGAAAGTGGATCAAGAAAGGGAAGGTTTGCTTTGCTTTGACAGTATAAAGATATACAGTAGTCCATCATAGCTGGGGAAGACTTGGCAGCAGGGCCATGAAGTGCCTGGACATGAGGAAGAGAGCAGTGCTGGCACTCAGCTTACTTTCTTCTTTCCCTTTTTATGTAGACAGGGACTCCTCCACCTGATGGAGCCACCCACAGTCTGCATAGACATTTCTCTTCTGACACCTTTCTGGAAACTCCTTCAAAACCACACCTGGAGTTATGGCTCCTGGGTGATTCCACATCTAGTTAAGTTGTCGATGAATATGAACTACCACCCCCTTTGAGAACTCACTTCCTAATCCTTTCAGCATTTCAGGGTGCTCTGTAACATGATACTTAGTGAGAGTTTTGTTGATAGTGGGCCTGGGCTTCATTCTTTTCTCTCTTCTGACATTTTTGCATCTCAGTACTCAACTTTTCCTCATTGTGACATCTTTTGGCTTGACTTTCCACCCTAGAAGTCTTGTTTTTTGAGGGAACCATTGTAGTATTTAGTAATATTAATGAAATCTATGTTTAAATTCAACAGTAACCTCAGGGCAAAGGACCAGGTGCTTAGCTGCAGAACATGAGAGTCCTTTGTATAAACATTGCCTTCAACATTTCTTGGGAGAGAAAGAAATATGCAGTTTGCCTTTGTGAAAATTGAGTCTTCTGGTGGTGAGGCATTAGAGGTGTGTGCATGTGTGTGTATGTGTGTGTATGTATGCACATGGGCTTGTTAGTGCTTGAGGAAGTAAGGATGGAGTTAATGTACCAGGTAAACTTCCAGAATAAAATTCTATGCTGATGTTACCTATCAACCCGACCACTCCGTTATAGTTTATCTGGGAGCTTGCTCTCTGCCATATTAAAGATTTTTAGGCAGTGATAACTGCAAAGATGTCTTCCTTTATCGTTTTAGCTGACAAAGATTTAAGAGTCATACCAAGACTAAAAGCCTTTTCAGTAGTATGGATATGCAATTAATGTTTCAGGTACTCAGGAGGAACCTTAATCAGGTTAAGTTGTATGTTTATCATCTTTTTCTTGCCTGTCCTATTGGCTGCTCTGTGAAAGAAAACCTAGATACTATCCTCTTAGTCAGTCTTAAGCTGGGTGGCTTGTCTTGGTGTCCTTTGGACTCTAGAATGTGACATGGAGAGGAATTGGACTTTCTGGTGTCTGTGTGATGGATGCACCGAGTGAGTTTATCTGCATCTTCCTAATTCCCGCCTCGGCACTGTGTTGTTGATTTGCATTACTTCATTCTCACAAGAGCCAGTGGGGCAAGTGGAAGCCCTGCTTTTGAGGGTAAGACAGGATTCTGAGAGAACTTTTCCAAGCTGCCATGAAACTGAGTTTTTGTTCAGTAATAGGGTCTCATCACTCCGCGGAGCTACCTGCCATGTATGTCAGTCTCCTATGATTCCTAGGATTGCTTTTGGCCTAGGAATCTCTAGAAAAGTAGAAACAGAGTCCTGGGAAGAGAGATTATCCTTGAGACTAGATGCTTTGGGAGTTTCCTGAGAATGTCAGTGCTGCATCTTGGCCACAGCATCCCCATCCTGAAAAGCGAGGATGAAAATGGTCCTTCCTCTGTGCTGTTGCTGGCAGAGGCAGGTTTGGCTCCTGTGGTTCATTTCCTTCCTCAGATACTCATGTGGTTAATTTTCTCCCCCAGATACTAATGGGGAAAACATTGCAGAGTCGCTAGTTGCAGAAGGCTTGGCCACCCGGAGAGAAGGCATGAGAGCCAACAAGTAAGTATGTAGCACTTTTACAACATTCTCTTTTGAGGCACCAAGAAGTTGTGAGCCCAATAAGCTATTTTGTTTTATGTCATTTCTGTTCTCTCTTACAAAATGCATAACTTCAGGTGCTTTAGTTTCTTCCGAGATCTTGCTCATGGATTGTTTTGAGTCAGGAGATCACTTAACATTTCTTAATGGTGCTTGACTTATGTATACCTCCTTTAAAAACAGACCTGGAGACTAGGCAGCTATTTATTTATTTATTTATTTATTTATTTATTTATTTATTTATTTAATTTATTTATTTATATTAATTCATGAATTATTGGGTCTTAGACCATAGATATGCAATTCCAGACTATTTCCAAGCCAGCAAACCCAAATATTGAGCCTCAACTGTGTATCAGTCGCTATTCCATTCAGAGAATATAGCAGTAAATAGACTTAGGCTGGGCTAGCATTTTAATGGGAGACAGACAACGAAAAGATGTGACGTTGAGTCAGGTGTAAGGAAAACTGCAGTGAAAAAAGGAGAGGAGGAAAGATTCTGCTCTGAATCTGTTTAATTGGCAGAGCTATAATTTCTTGGATTTGAAGATGAGTAAAACCTTTCTGAGCCCGTGCTCTTGAATTTGTAGATATTTCATTAATAGGTGAATATATTTTCTAGCCAATGGTAGTGTGAACTTGTCAGAAGATATGTATGTAAGGCTTCTAGTACATAAGCATGTTCAAGTTCACTAGTATTCTCAGTAGGGTGGATTGCAGCTGACTTTAATTAACACTTTAGTCTCTGAAAAGTGATATTCTCCATCAGTAATTTGGAGGCTATAAACATGCTGTTTAAACCATTAAGTCCTTGGTATGTTATAACTGCAGTAGCCGAAGAAAAGCTTTGAATAACTATTTGCATCACGTGTACACTTGATGAGAATGAGCCAGAGGCTCAGTTGTACTTTTTGCCTTCTTTCTGTCCTCTGAGGCTCTGGGGCCAGGTCACTCACTGTTTACCTGTGGCCCTGTCTGATTGGAAGGAGACTTGTTGGACTCTAATTGTTGTTGTGTGCCTGTGGGAATTAGTTGAATTAAGACATTTGTTTTTAGGTGGTGTTTTTGGAAGGAAGCCACAGTTCTAACTTAAGGACAATTACTGGCATGATTACTGTTGGAGTGTTTGGTTGTTTTTTTAAATTCAGTTTGCAAGTGGAATAAAAAACAAAACAAACAAACAAAGAAAAAAAAACAAAACAAAAAAACCCCCCAAACCCTGTAACTATTTTGTCCTGCTTCCACGGGAACAAGCACCAATCCCATTAGACCTGACGCTGTCTCTTGTGGCTTTGTTTGACCCTACTTATGCCCCCCCAGAGTCTCATTAACCTTACTTAACTGTGAACGTGGGCATCTCTTGAGTTTTTTAGTTATGTTTTGGGTGAAGAGAAGAGAGAGAGGACCAGAAACTTCCAGCTTGGAAAATGTTAGGTGAGGCTTGCTTAGACAGAAATTCCTAGAGACCAGGATAGGAAATTCAATGTGTGGATGGTCTTAGGAGTCCTGCAAAGAGCAGACTTGTAGTTCCCTGCTTCCTACCTTTAGCCCTGATAGGACGGTGTATGGTCATTTCTGTACTAAGTCTTTCCCCCTTAAGAAGTAATTGTTGCTTTTATCTTTTCCTTTTGGGTGGGTCTACTATTGGTTTCCATAGTAGAGGAAGAGGCTTCTGTAGCTGTCGCTGTCTTCAGACACATCACAAGACCAGGAGGCTTTATTTTCAAACTGCCTGTTGTCTTGCTGGCCTTGTTGGGTGTCTAAACAATTTTGAGCCACTATTATTTGACAGCATTGTGTCCTGCAGCTGCCCCCACCCCTCTTGTAGATGAGGAAGGCTTTAAGGGTGGTTCTTAGTCACCTTCCCTGCACTGTCCCTGCTGAGCTGGGCCTGGCTTCTGGAATCTGGGATGCTTAAATGCATTTGCACCCCCTGGAGTGGCTCCCCTTGGAGCCCTTAACTTGTTCTATTCTACTCTCTGGCAGAAGTACTGCCTGTTCTGCAGAGCCTCTCATTAAATGCTCTTAGAATCTCATCTGTCCTTTGAAGGAACAAATTTGGAATTTGTAAATTTGTACTTCTGGTGATTTTTCTGGTTAAATAAATGCCTTGGTCTCTTTTAGGGGAGAAGATACTGAAGAAACCAACTGGCCAAGAGCTCCATAGCTCTGTTTGTGAAGCACTAACCACAATTTGTTTGCCTTTCATGTCCCAGCCCAGAGCAGAACCGGCTTTCAGAATGCGAGGAACAAGCAAAGGCATCGAAGAAAGGGATGTGGAGTGAGGGCAACGGTTCACACACCATCCGGGACCTCAAGTACACCATTGAGAACCCAAGGCACTTTGTGGACTCACACCACCAGAAGCCCGTCAATGGTGAGGATGGCAGGAAAAGGCTGACAGACTCAGGGTGATTTCTTTCTGTTTGCTCTCTTTGATTCTTGGGGTTTATAAGATCCAGCGAGTTTCTCTTTTGCTTATTTAGTATCCAAGGGAATCCTTAAGGGTTAAAGAACACCATGACATTTTAGAAGGGGCTTTGAGTTGGTTTACAAAGCTTACTACAGCTATGTAGTGCTGAGGCTAGCCCTGTACTCTTGCTGATCATAAATTGTTAGTATTTTGCACATTGTGTACTTTCTGTTCTCTCAAGGCTACTTAGACTAATGCTGAAAATTGAAGGGAGAAACATATTTCACATACATATAAACGTATGACATATCTATATGCTACGTAGTTTTTGCTCCTTGGGACTCTTACTGACTACAGATTTAGAAGAATCTAAGCAAGGGCAATGAGGGTTATTGGTTCTTTGTTGAGCACTCTAGATTTTGGAGAGTAGAGGTGCAGGAGGTCTCAGGTTCAAAAGCCAGAAGCAGGTTTGACCTGTGTTCTCCTGGACTCATCAGGTGATTTTACTCTTCAGCCAGTGCGTCTCTGTTTCTTCGAGGGAGGCTTCTCAGGCTTTTGGGCAGGAGATGGGTTAGATGCAGGTAGGTTGGGCATTGTGTAATCCTGGACCAACTTTCTCTAATGATCAAAAAATGTTTGTTCTATCATTCAGCTATCATTGAGCATGTTCGAGACGGCAGTGTGGTCCGGGCCCTGCTCCTTCCAGATCACTACCTTGTCACCGTCATGCTGTCAGGGATTAAGGTTAGACCACACACTCAGCTGCACAGTGGGTTTGGGGTTTGTGGAATGTTTGTTGATGGGGAGATTTCTTTACTTGGGGAATATCTATATATCTATATATCTATATATATTTATATCTATATATCTATATATCTATACCTCTCTCTCTCTCTCTCTCTCTCTCTCTCTATATATATATATATATATATATATATATATATATATATATTCTAGGAGTCATTGGCTAGACTATTTCATACTTATTTTGGGTTAAACTTCATAGTAAGACAGTTCTATTAGATTTAAAGTAATCAAGGCCTGTTTGGTGTGGGGCACTGTTTGAGACATGAAGCTAGGAATAAAGAGGAGGTGTGAGTGGCTCTGAAGCTTTGTAGATACGAATTAAATTCATGTACACCTATCCATGTGTGTTTTAAGGAATCAGGGATTGAAAGCTAGGTACTGCCTGATTGCCTGTTGGTAAAGAGACCGTTTTAAAGGAAAGTAAACTGCTCTGCATGCTGTGTTTCATTTGTGTTTAACACAAAGCTTGATTGCTCTGGTGTTTTAAAGATGGTCAGAAGAGCAGCTTTTCGAACTCTGAGCTCAGGCTGTGGCCCTCATGCCCCTTGGAAGCCTGGTGCCGGTGGGGTCACTGACTCACCTCATCTTTCCTCACTGTCCTTACTTTCCTTTAGTGCCCAACCTTTCGTCGGGAAACAGATGGGAGTGAAACACCGGAGCCCTTTGCTGCAGAAGCCAAGTTTTTCACCGAGTCTCGACTGCTTCAGAGAGATGTGCAGATCATTCTGGAGAGCTGCCACAATCAGAACATTCTGGGTACCATCCTCCACCCAGTGAGTGTGCTTCCACCTGGGCGGATGGTCTGCGGCCTTGTGTTCAGTTTGCTACTGTCTCTCTCTGTTCAGCATTGTTTCAAATCTTGGCAGGGTTTGTTTTTTTGTTTTTGTTTTTGTTTTTGTTTTTTTTGTTTTTGTATTGTATCATCCATTGACTTGAGAGTCTTTTCTGTGCAGATACCATTAGTCATGTATCTAATTTGTAATTATGCACAAATCAGTGCATTGATTTTTCTTTTTTCTTTTTAGGAAGTTCATCTCAAGTGTTCCCAGCTTTATAAAGGGAAGTCTTTGAGTCTGGAAGTTGCCATTGCCAGTTGAAGGCTGGGGAGTGGGACTGGGGAGTTTCATATGTAGGTCTAGAATTGAGCTCTCCTGGAATATTGACACACCAATCAGAAGGAGACTGACACATGGAAAAATTATTTCCCATATTCTTATCTTTAACAGTTACCTTCTATTTCTGGAGCTTGGGTTTAGGGTTTTTATTTTTAATTTTTTTATGTTGTTAAAGTTGTGACTGTTGGGAATTTGACTCTGTTGTGCAGCTTGATAGATGTGATATTCTTGCACAGGTAATGACCTTGCTTTGTGAGAACTACGTGGATTTTCACCACTGTAATGGAGATGTAATACATGGTTAACCTGCTGTTACTTTTCCAGCTAGATGACTGCCACGATGGCTGCTGCAGAACGTGGGCAGGCTTGGTTTGCAGGGTGCCAAGGTCATGTCTGTTTTCTTCTGGAGTGCTGACTCTTTGGCCATGCCTGCCAGATGGTTCTGTGTCAAAGAAGAATATGAATTGTTATTCATCAGACGAAATGTGCAGTCTGCTCTTCAGCTTTCTGCCGATGGAAAGGAGAAAAAGTGCTGGTTCTTAGAGGGAGAGAAGAGTAAGGTGTAATCTCTTCTAAAGATTACCATCCTCCTCTGCCCCCAAAAGAACTATTGAAATGTCAATTCCCTTCGGTACCGCTAACATTTATTCTGCTCCTGTTAAGTAGAGTTGCTATGCTGGGTGTTGTTGGGACATGAGGCAAGGCCGAGAGGAGTCTCAGAGTGGCATCCTGAGTCTTAGGTGTGATTTCTTAACTACATTTTCCTATTTTAGAAAAAATTGAAGTACCAGCTAGACAGTGACTGCATTTGCAATGTCAGAAACAGAAACCTGATTTCTTGGTGCAACACTGTGTGATTTGTGTCTGTCTTCTCTTGTGCCTCGTCTCTTAGAATGGTAACATCACTGAACTCCTCCTGAAGGAAGGTTTTGCCCGCTGTGTGGACTGGTCAATTGCAGTTTACACCCGGGGTGCAGAAAAGCTGAGGGCAGCTGAGAGGTAAGGCCTGCCAGGGCACCTTGCTAAGCATTTCAGGGAAAGAAGCTGGCCATCGTCTCTCACCCGTCTGTCTTATTGCCTGTTTTATTTCAGTAAGGGAATTGGGAAAAGATAGCATGGGTTGTCCTGTGGAGTGACTCACATATTAAAATTTAGGTCTATGGTAGTTTAATGGCTGGAAATAAGGGCTTAGTGTGTGTATGTGAGTGTGCCCGTGCCATGCTGTATAGAAGGGAAAGAGCAACTTGTGTTGAGTTGGTTCTTTCTTTCTACCACAGGGTTACTGAGGATTGAGCTCAGGTCCTCCAGTGTGGTGGCAAGCAATTTACCTGCTTAGCCTTGCCAGCCCATCTGACATTTTCCCTTACTTGATTTACTTTTTAAATGTTTCTTAGTCACTTTTCTCCAAGTTTCCCTGTCAAGTGTTCTAGCTTTAGGAATTTGAAGTAAATGATGGAATGAATTGCTTTTCAGCTGCTCCCAAACAGGCAAGCTTAGAACTATGATGGAGATGTAGAGCCTATGGGTTCTATACAAGGACCAGGCCATTACAGGCTGATGGCCCTAATGTGTTTGAAAGTGTGTTTTAATTTTAAGTGCTAATATATTTCTGAGGTGATGGCAACCTTCCAGAAGTCAGAAATGAGCATTTTAAAGATTGGTAGCTTGTTCAGGTATAGCTAGATGTTTTGAGTTCACATGTGGTGGAGTGGATGGAAGAAATGAAGCAGGTACCAAGCGTAATTGAAAGGGAACAACACCAGGTAAGCCTGGATCTCCAACTCCAGGAGCGTGGTGAGTGAGCAGAAGGGGAACTTAGTCCTGACAGAGGACCGTCCTTTAGCTTCTTGGCATGGAACCTTCGCTCAGAATCTTACAATTACAGTGGCTTTGTTAATTTGTTTGCCATTCATGTGTACAGATGAGAAAAGAAAGAATGATCCTTGTACTTATTAGGTGTTTTCTCAAGACTTTTATTTACATCCTCCTGTGCCTATAAGCAGACATTTGTAAGTCCTAGAAACATATTTTAATCTGGGACACTAGATAGGATATATCTGACAAGTCTATATTGTTTGATGAAAAGCCAGAGGGATTGCTTAATTTTTCAGAAGTTGTATATAGTGCCACAATTAAATTGGAAAGATATAAGTCTTGTAGATGAAGCACTTCAAATACTTAGTATTCTGTGATGCTCAATTTCTTTCTTGCTTGCTTTGGTTCAGAAACTTCTATTTTCTACTCATTACTGTTCTAAGTTATTATTTTGGTTGATAAATTTTCATGATAATTTTTAAGTTCCAGCTTGTCTTTGAAGAAAGTGAGTACAATTAGTATAATATCTATGGTTTCTAACAGTTGTAGGAGATTAGAGATTGTTTTTTAAAGAGAGTCATTGTAAAATAGGCTTAGACCGTAGAATGCAAATCACATCTCACCGTATGATCGCTTGGCTGCCGTTTTGTGTTGCGTATCTGAGCTACTTGCATTGTGAGTACAATTATGTGCTTTCTGTGGAAATGCTTTCTGTGTTTTCCAGCTCCTGCCTCCTTCTTTGTCTTTCTGTTTTAGTGCTGCCTAGAAGGCTGGCCGTAGTACTGCTCTCAGAAAGCATTGCTGTCTCCCTCTGCACATGCATCCACTTAGTCATAAACAGTTTAAGAGAGTTGTTCATTGATTCTTCTTCTTCTTCTTCTTCTTCTTCTTCTTCTTCTTCTTCTTCTTCTTCTTCTTCTTCTTCTTCTTCTTCTTCTTCTTCTCCTTCTCCTTCTCC
>NC_034591.1:48018492-48024433 GCF_900095145.1 Mus pahari
CTCCTCCTCCTCCTCCTCCTCCTCCTCCTTCTCCTTCTCCTTCTTATAATCATTACACATATTCTCAATCTCCCATTCTTGGTCTGTCTCAGAAAATAATCTACTTTGCTTAGTATTTTGAAATGAATTTCTGACAACATGGTTTTTGAACTTATTAATGAAAGGTTGCAATTTTGTCTATTTTCCAAGTACACTTTAGATACCCTATATTGATATTTTCAGAATTGAATCTGATAGCTGATAACCCTTTTACAATCAAATGGCAGTCAGGCAGCCCTGTGATTCTTGAAGAATGTTTTCCTGTGTATCTTACAGTACTTACTCAGAAGATACCAGATAAGCCAGAGTTAATCACTCAGGTGGCCTTCTGCTTTCTGAGCTCAGTCAGTTGCATACCAGGATCTCAGTTGGCCATTCAGTTTACTATGTACATTCTTTTCTTTGTTTTGTTTTATTATATTTTTTATTTTATTTTATTTTATTTTTGAGTCAGGATTTTTCTGTGTAGTCTAGGTTATTCTGGAACTCAGTCTGCAGAGCAGACTGGCCTTGAGCCCACAGAGATATACTGACCTCTGCCTCCCAAGTGCTGGGATTAAAGGTGTGAGCCACCACTGTGCTTCTTTTCTTTCTGTTTTTTTGTATACTTCACATTTATAGTCAGACTATGGTCTTCTCTGGATCTTTCCACAGGGTAGGGTAGGATTTCCTGCTTAACCTGCTCCCATGCCGGCGCTGGAGTCAAGCATAATGGCCTGGTCCGTGAATGATCTCGCATCCTTGTTTTGTTGCCAGGTTTGCCAAGGAGCGCAGGCTGAGAATATGGAGAGACTATGTGCCTCCCACTGCTAATTTGGACCAAAAGGACAAGCAGTTCATTGCCAAGGTGAGTCATTCTCAGCATGTTGATATGCAGAGTGGACATTGCCAGACCAGTGATGATACAAGGAGCTGAGCAATTAGAAATGCTGTAGCTCTTGACCGATATAGAGAAGACTCCAGTGTGTGTGTGTGTGTGTGTGTGTGTGTGTGTGTGTGTGTGTGTGTGTCTGTCTGTCTGTCTGTCTGTCTGTCTGTCTCAAGGTAAACTAGCCTAACTTCATTGTAAGTTCTTGGATTAATGTGAGCATTGCTAGCTCAAAATAGCTCTCATACCTGAGATAGCCTTTATTTGCTTTGCTTTGCAGCTGGCAATAGGGATTCCCTGTGTCCTCAGTTTCTTTGGATTTTCTCTGGAACTCTTGTGGTTTCAATATTTTCACTGCCTTGAATTCTTTACTGACTGATGCATGTTGGGGGTGGATTGCTTGCTTCCTAGGGAACTAGAGCTGTTCAGTAGATTGAGTGGTTATATCACTAGTGCTGAGCAAAAGAGTTCCTTTTTAAGGTTTCAAGGGGTAGAGTTCCATGCATTCCTAAATCATATGAAGTTTTCAGTATGATTTTGCTTTTGCTAAGAGGCACTGAAGATTTTGTCTATTTAGGCAAAATGTGGTTAAAGAAACATATTTGTGGATGAACATTGGGTGTCTCCATCAGTTAACCATGAATTGAGGTTGGAAAGTCACTAGGTGGCACTGTCAGCTTGAGAAATCCCCAAACTATCTTATAAATGTAAAATTTTTATAAAGACTCTGAGGCATTGTCTGATTGATTTTCTTCTCTCTCCCTCTTTCCCCCCTTCTTTTCCTACTTCCTCCCTACCCCCCTTCCTCTCTGTCTCTCCTCTCTTTCCATGTTGAAAGTAATAGGTTTCAGAGCTCAACTGGCCTCTCCCCTCCTTAGCAGGTACCTAAGTAGCTGTTAGGGGATGGCAATCACTCTCTTTAGTGCACATGCACAGCATTTGTCTATGGGGGCAGAGTTGCCAGAGCATCCTCCATATTTTGAGGTAGAATCCAATTGCAGTTTGCTTCCTTTTTCTGAGGTCTGTGCTGTTGTGCACTTGGACATGGACTGCTTTGCCACCTTGACGCTCATTTAGTTTTGCTTACATGTCCTGTAAGTAAGAATGTACTTACACAAAGGTTGGCCATCCACTCAACAGGGAAATGGATCTTCAGTTTGCTAACATTCCTGAGAGGCTGTGAGACCAGTGATGTAGGTGAGATTTAGAAATGTTCCCCTGGCCTGCTCTCTTTTCTAGTAGATCTTACTGATTGGGGAGCTAACGGGTTGCTAGTAAAGAAAGAATTCTAAAGAAGTAAATGACTGAGCCTTGCATCCTTGCCTGCCTGCCTGCCTGCCTGCCTGTCTGTCTGTCTAAGACAGGGCCTCACTGTTTTTCATGTTAGCCACCAACTAGCCATCATCTTGCCTCTGCCTCACCATGTTGGGATTATAGGCACATGTTCATTTTAAATATGCTGTGTTGCCTACTTGAAAAGAGAGGAGTGGCTACTGCAACATTTCCACTTTTAAAATCCAGGATTTCTTGTTCTCTGTGTTTTGTTTTGTTTTGTTTTAACACAGTAAGTGTCTTGATACTCACCACAATTAAGTTTTACTGATTACATTGCCAAAGTGAGGTTTATGAAGGATAACGGTTTCTCTAGAATGTTAATGTAAATGTAGGTCATTTTAAAAACAGAATTACTTATTTTCTGTCTGAGTACACTGCTGAAGTCTTCAGACATACCGGAAGAGGGTATCAGATCCTATTACAGATGGTTGTGAGCCATTGTGTGACTGCTAGGAATTGAACTCAGGACCTGTGGAAGAGCAGTCACTGCTCTTAACTGCTGAGCCATCTCTCCAGCCTCAAATTTAGGTCATTTAATGGAAGCACATTTAGAAAAATATTTGTGGATAGAAAAACGATTTTATGTTTTCTTGAATTTAAAACATTTTGAGTATCACTTTTGTATGTGAAACAGTAGTAGAGCACAGAGAAGATAAGCAACGCTCCTTGAAGAGTTGTGACAAGCTTGGCTTCTACATTAGGCTGCTCCTACCGCCCATCTCAGCATTGGCCAACCATGGCCCCTGGGTCAAATACGGTACTATCCCAAGTATTACATGCCTTGTGGATTTTATAAAGAAAAAGACTATTAGTGTGGCATGTAAAACTTAGGTGAAATTAAATTCTACTGTCATAAGTGTTGTCTAGTTGTGTGTACTTGTTTAAGTGTCGTCTGAGGTACTGTCCTGAGTAAATGTTGTCTAGCTGTGTGTACTTGTTTAAGTGTCGTCTGAGGCTGTTTTCCTTCTTTGAGGCTAGGGTCTCTGTATCAAGTTCTAGTTGACTTAGAACTCTGAAAACTGGGGTTTGAACTCACAAACCTTCGCCTGCCTGTACCTTCCAAGTCTAGGATTAAAGGCATGTACTGCCATGCTAGTGACTCTCTTTATGTCCCAGTATCAGATTGTTAATGGGGTATGTAATTGTTACTGAGCTGTTCAGTAGCCTGCAAAGCTTAAAATATTTATTTATGAATGGAATATTTATTATCCGACTCTACATTGTTGTGACCAAGTATCTCACAGGAACAATTTAAGAGAGAAGTGGTATTTTTTGGGGCATGGCGTCACGGCTGGATAGGCATGTCACCAGCAATAGCTCTGTCCATGGACTTAGTAGAATGTGGCAAAACTCTGCACAGGGGCTGGGTCACTAAGCTGAGCTCAGATCAGATTTGAACCACCAATGGGTGTAACCTTCAAGGCTCATCACTAGTGACCTACATCTCCAAATAAATGACACATTGCAGGGGTTCTTTACACTTCCAAATCATACCATCATCTGGGAAGCAAGACTCCAAACATCAGACTGTAGGGAACATTACACACTCAAACTATGCCAGTCATTTTGCTCAGAGAGCATTGGTGTGACATTAGGAGCTTGAGATGAATACAATCCAGGTGAGTTCTTTCAGGAAGAACAAGCGACTACAAAAGGAAACAGTTTTCTGTCACACGTTCATCATCTCACTGTAGATGGTAGCCGCATTGCTCATTTGACATGAAGTCCATGGTAGTGATCTTGAACTTCTGACCTGCCTGTAACTCTCAAGTGCTTCCATTGCAGACATGTGACACCATGCTTGTCCATGTCAAGAACTTTGAACAGTTGGCTCTTTTGTGCCTCTGAATGCAAGATTTATTTGTTATTTTCTCTTCTTTGTAAGCATAACGGCTTTACTTCATTCCATAAGAGAAAACATTTAAATTTCTCATTCAAACACAAATATTCACATGGGCATACACATGGTCTTCCCCATTTTTCCAATATGATTATGACTTTGTTTAAATTAATAGTCAGTATTTACCTTGTAAAGCAAATTCTTTATTAAGAGCTATATTGCATAACAAAGCTAATTTTTATTTCCTATACTTTGTGTGTTCTCTGAAGTTAATATTGTTTTTAAACATTTACATGCAAATATATTACACACATTAATTCAACTTTTAGATTCTCTGCTTGTAGGATTTTTTGTCTCAAAACATCCATTTAGCTTGCTCCTCTTACCTTCAGTAATTCTGTCATGAAACCTGGGCAGTGCCAACCTGGACTACCTGGTTGCTTTTTCTCACAGTATGAGTTTTACCTTCAGATTTCTTTGCCATCGTCATAGGTGGTTTCTTTGTCTTGCTTTAGATTAGGATTATGCTTTCTGCACCCTGTGGATTGTCCTTGATTCCCTCCATCATTTTCGTGGCACACTTGTTCCTTTCTTCATGACAGCAGACTATGTGAGGTAATCTTAGAAGCCACTCCATTTATCCTTGGTTAGGAATCCAGTGTACTGTGCCAGAAGCCATTTTCCAGGAGAACTGATACAGGAGGAGAACTGATACAGGATTGCTGAGAGGCCATTTAGGTTTCTTAGTTTAGTTTCCCTAATTTCCTAGGATTTTGTTGTCATTTAGTCCCCCCACTCCTTTTGGTGATCTGAAATGAGTGATATTTTTTCATCCATGTATGAGTCTTTTTCTTTCTAGAAAGAATTATGGAATTTCTTTTAATGATGTAACATTGTGCTCCAGTCTTAGACCTCCAGGTTCACATCTCCCCTAAACAGCTTGTCTCCTTTCATTTATTTTCTCTGTTCTTCCTTTCCCAGAACAACTCACATTTGGAAGCTGTACTTGGTGGCTAATGTTTGCATCTTTCCGTCTTATTTTCTTTGTCTTAAAAAACATGTTTTATTGTTTTTGAGGTGAAGGTTGTATTTTATAGCCTGTGCTTATCTTGAATTTAAGATCCTCCTTCCTTAGCCTCCAAAGTGCTGGGATTATAGGCATGCATACTCTCCACCCTCCTCCTTATTTATCCTTTCATTTCTAAGAATTTCATTTGTTCAAATGCTTCTCTTCTATTGCTATTTAAAATCAGACATCTAAAACTCACTTCAGGTCACCTAGCCCTCTGAAGTTACCTTCAGTCTGTAGTTTTCCTCTGAGTTCCTTGTGTCCTTCTGCTGGTTATTCTGGTCCTCCAGTTTTCATATTAGAGGCTCCTCAGGTATTTGATGGACTTTGGTTGTCTTTTATTTAAGAATAAGGTTTTAAAATACTAAGCTTCAAGCATTGAGACTGTGGATTTTGGGCATATGTCTTGAAGTCTAGCAGCTGTTTCAAAGATTTGAAGGCAGTCCTGGTTTTCAACTCCTTGGTTGTTACTTAAGATGCCTGATTTGGTAGTTCCGGAGACTTTCTGGACAGCTAGGGGAGAGGGAATGGGGCTTCCGCACTCTCTGTCAGATCACCTGTTCAATTTCCTCACTTCTGCCACAGGATTTGGTTTTTAGTGAGCCTATGGAGTGAGCTAGTCATCCATTTACATGCTGGCTTTCAGGATCTTATGGCTGGCAGACCTGGTCTCAGATTATCTTTATATTCCTGAGCTTATGTAAGTAGATGAATAGGTGCGTTAAACACTCCTTCCTTCCTTCCTTCCTTCCTTCCTTCCTTCCTTCCTTCCTTCCTTCCTTCCTTCCTT
>NC_034591.1:48024473-48071640 GCF_900095145.1 Mus pahari
TTTCTCTTTCTTTCTTTCTTTCTTTCTTTCTTTCTTTCTTTCTTTCTTTCTTTCTTTCTTTCTTTCTTTCTTTCTTTCTTTCTTTCTTTCTTTCTTAATTGTTTAGAGAAGGAACCAAAATAAGCATTTGAATCAACTTCTTTGATTGGTATCTAGTATTTCACTGAGAAGCTATACTGTAATTTATTTAACAAGTCTCCAGAAGGTTGCTATTCATGTAAGCAGGTAATTTTTCCCATACTTAGAAAGAGTAGTGAGTGTCTGTAAATGCTAGTTATGTCCTTAAAGGTAGTTGGGATATTTTTGCAAATAGGTCTTCAGAACTATTAACTGATAGAAGTAGACTTATTTTCTGATATGTACCCAAAGAAGGATTGGCCAACATTTTCTGAAAGGAACACATAATAAATATTTGTTAGGCTTTACACCTCACTGCTTTTTATAACCCCAAACCCAGCTGTAGCTCAGTAGTCATTTTTAAACAATTGAAAATATTAGGAGGTGGGGGTGTAGCTCATTGGTAGAATGTTTGCCAAGTATGTGTGTTGGCCTAAATTCAATCCTTAGTTCCATTATCACTCCTCCTGCAACCCTTCCCTTCCAACACACACACAAAGGTGTGTTAATGCCTAGGAAGCTCTCAAGGCAGTCTAATGAAGGTCCTTATGGCCTGGGGCTCACACACCCACAGTTTGAAGTCGAACAGGCCTCCCTAGTCAATTCCAAATAGGGGTTATTCCACAGTTACTGTGTTGTACAGGAGCTAATTGTACAGGATATCACTAAAATAATCTGAAATCCTTGAAAAGGTAACCCCACGTCTTCAATGGGGTACTTCTGGGTCTCCTAGTTGAATTATGAAAAACTGTAGATGAGTCTTTGTCAAGAGGGTCACTGAGAAATCTGAAACTCAGCTAAGGATTTTCTTCTACATTTGGCCTGCTGAAAAATTGGTTTTCATCATCTGCTTAAGCAGCTTTATCCCTGAAAGAACGAAATGCAAAGGAGGCCTCTTCTTGTCTCTCCAGGTTAGCAGAGAAGCATGTTCCCTTCACAGCGATTAGCTGAGCCTGCCTGAGACTTTTGTGCCTGTTGTGGCCTGCCAGTTCCCTGCCTGCCTTCCCTGTGGCGTTTTAGCTGATCTGTGCAGTTTGTAGCCATATGGTCCCCTGAGCACGTGGCTTGGCTTCCCTGTCCTTACTGCTGGATCTGTGGGCATTGCAGATTTCACAGACCTCAATAGCATTGTTGGGGGCAGGGGGAAAGTGCTTGTCACCAAGAGATGTCTTCTCACTGCCCTACTTGTTAGAGACCTCTTGTTAGTTCTCTGCTTGATAGCATAAACAACTCAACATTATGTTTTGAAAAGATGTAAAATTACTCAAACTCCTTCCTTCAAGCTTATTCTTTGAGACTTTGCTTGAGAGAGCACATGGTTGGCTCGCATTGAGAGCCAAGGCCAACATTGGAGAGCATGTTGTAAGGCTGTAAGGTAGCTAGGAGTGCAGCATGGATCTGCTAGAGTGGAGGCATATAGTCAGAATGGACCTGACTTTGCCCCAGCCACTTTTGCTTTGATTCCAGTTCAAGAATTATTCAGCATCATAGCTATAGATGTTTGTTATGAGGTTTCTGAGATCCCTTACCCTAGTTTATTTCCTTGAAGAATTTATCCCAATAGGTTTACCATGGCATGCCATTACAGTGCTATGGTGTACTGTTTCCTGTGCTTGTCATCTTTGTATGGCTTGCTTTAGGGAAATGTCTCTGTAAGTCCTTTGCCTGCTCTTCAGTTTTTAAAAATTGTTTGTAGTGCTGGGTACTGAACTCGGGTTTTTTTCTTATTTTTAATTGCACTGCTTGATTTTGTTGTTAAATTATAGGAATTTTGCAAATATTATGAACATTAAGTCTTTGTCAGATACATGATTTAGAAATGTCATCTTACATTTTGTGGGCTGCCTTTTACTATTAGTTGTACTTTGGTGCACAATCTAATTTACTATTTTCATTATTATGTTTGTCTTTGGTTTTTATATCTAATAGATTATTGCCAAATGCAAAACAATGATGTTTTTGCCCTGTGATTTCTGTTAAGATATTTAATGTTTCATATTTAAGTCACCGATCCAGTTTAAGTCAGTCTTTAGTGTGGTACCAAGGCTCCAGCTCGATCAATTGATCATGCTTCCGTATTGTTTCTTGTAGACTGCCTTTCCTCACCTACTGAATTCCCATCCTTGTCCACAGCCATCTGACCACAAATGCAAAGCTTCAGTTTTGCCCTTTTCTGCTGGTCTGAATTGCCAAGTCTTTATGACAGTACTATGTAGTTTCTATTATTGTAGCTTTGTAGTAACTTTTGAGATAAAGAAGCATGTGCTATCCAGTTTTGTTATTTTTGCCTATTTGGTGGCCCTTTGAGCTCCAAAGTGAATTTTTTTTTTAAACATGTTTTTCTATTTCTGCAAGGCCAGATCAAACCGATGTCAAACACCCTGTCAGACCACTTTGGGTGCTCATTTAAGTAGTACATATAGTAAGCCATGAACAGTACCAATTGGCTTGTTAGCTTACTTTGTTTCTTAATACTATGGTAAAATACCCTGACAAAACTTAAACAGTAAATGAATACTTCTAGTGTTCATTGGCTCTTCTAGCTTAGGCTACCAAACTCGTCCACATTCTAGTCACAATATATTTCCAGTGGCCTAAGAACCACACAGGTTTGTCACAGCAACACCCCACACCTGCTACTGATTTCTCTCCTAGCTTTTATTTCCTCTTGCTATAGTAAAACTGACTAAAAATAACTCACAGGAAGTTTCTTTAGCTTATAGCCCATCATGGCAGGGAAGTTGTAGTAGAGGGGCCTAAGGAACTAGTTTTATTGTATCCAGGGTCAGAACAAGGTAACATTGAAGGTGTGCATGCCAGTGCCCAGAGCCTGCCTACTCTCCTTTTCATTCTGTCCAGGCCCAGGCTGTGACTGGGTGCTGATGGAGGTGCTCATGGTGGTGCTAGTGGTAGTGGTGGTGTTGATGGTGGTTCTGGTTTATGATTGTCTCTCTTTGGTTAACCAACTTAAGAAAATGCCTTACAGGCATGCTCAAGGACTAATCTCTGGTTGGTTCTAGATTTTGTCAAGTTTACAACAGTATCAATATGTATCACACATAGCCTGTGCACACAGATTACCTGTAAATCTGTGAAACATTGCATCTGAAAAGAAAGTAAAAGTAGTTAGTTACATTTGTGATTTTGTTAGAATTGTATCAAATTTAGAAATTGACAAAATCAAACCAACCAACATCCCAGCAAAAATAATACTGACATTGGCAATATTAGATTGTATTCATAACCATGGATGTGTTTCCATTTTTTTGTCTAGCAGTTTTTATCTGTGTGCATGGTAAATGTGTGCAAGTGTGTGTGCAGGCCAATAGTTAGGTAAAATCGCTAGCTACAAAGTTGCTGAAATCCTCTTGTTCCTGACTCTCAGTACTGGGATTCTGGGCATGCCTGTCACACTCACCTTTTTCAATGGGTGTTGTGAGAGTAGAGTCATCTCAGCTGAGGTCCTCATGCTTGCCCAGGGAACGCTTTGCCTACTAATCGACTTCTTAAACTCCCTCAGTGTTTTATAGTTTGCACTGTATACATTTTTACTTCCTTGGTTTTTCCTAAGCAGTTTGCTGTTTGTGATACTTGCTATTGGGGATAAAATTTTGATGTTATTGTTAGTATATAGAAATTACTGATTTTTGTCTTCTACTACTTTATTAATTCATGAGTTGATTTAATAATATTTGAGGAATCTTGGAGTTTTCTTCATTTATGTCTTATGAACAGTTTAATTTTATTACTCTCCTAAAATTTGTATGCCTTTTATTTATTTTTCTGCTTAATTTCTAGATTTATGCTGAATGCAAATAGCTTTTTGATAAAACTTTAAGACTGACCAATATATTTTCATATAGTCATTCAGAGACGGCAAAATACAAACAAATGAAAAATTTGTCACTTACCTGACCTTTATCAAAGGACCTGCATGATGATAAGGAAGTTGTAAGAATGGTTTAGCCAGAACATTAGCCTCCACTGCACTGCAGATAACCTAAGACTTGTTTGGAATATTTCATTAGCAGTCCAGTTTGCAGATGAATTAGAAGAGACTTAGGAATATTCTTAGGATGGTTCCAGAACAGTTAATGCTGAGAGTCCATTGCTACCCTAATGTCCTTTGGTAATTTAAGTGACTGTGGTACATTTGTTATAATGAATCAATATAGATATGTTGGTATTAAATGAAGTTATCACTTTATTTAGATTTCTCTTAATATCTTTTTTCTTTCTCATTAATATTAATTTTGCTTATTTAACCTCCTTACAGCATCTTAGACTCTCCTTGTTTTCCTTGTGCCCTTGTTTTGAGGAGTTGTGAGGTAGTTTGTAGATGTCACCCACCCGTAGAAATTTTGTCTGATGTGCAGCGTAGCATTCTTTTAGTTATCTCTAATAGTATTTGGTTGTACCAGGATATTACTATGATAATTAACTTTTTTTAAAAGCAAGCTTGCATTTGTACTTTTCTGATGGATGACAGAGACTAAGCATAGTACATAATCCTAGGTAAGGGAGAGAAGTCAGATGTCAGAAATCATTGAAGCGAAGGGCATGGATTTCATTTCTGATGGATGGTCTGTCTCATCAAAGGGCAGACTCCGGTTGTCCTGTAGAAGCCCTGTTTGGTTTGATGGGCTCTCTGCCTCTTTCTATACCAAGATTGGTATAGAGTTGTTGTTGGGTGTGTGTGCAGTGCTGACATATTGGCGGGTGTCTGTACCTCAGAAGGCGGCTGCAAGCATGCATCAACTGATGCATGCTGCAGGACTCCTCAGCGCCAAATAGAACAGCCCCTGGATTTACAGTGAGCATTGGAGGGGGCCTGTGCAGATCGTCACTATGGCAGGGGACCAAAGAAAGGATCAGTATTTCTTTTTTCCTGACACAGCTCAGTAGTTCTCTTGACAGTGGTAGCCTTTAGCCCTTATCTTACCATCATGAAAATATTTTTCCCTTTTCAACTAGACTTCAAGTGATGCAGAAGGAATTGGATTTAGTGTGTGTAATCTTGAGTCCAGATGGTGACTTCTTCCTTATAGATTTCTGCTCCTGAGCCTTGGGTGATCTCTTGGTGTGTCTGTATGAGGATGGTGTGGTTAGAGATCTGTAGCTTATACTTCAGTTTTCCTGATGAAAAGCTCCCTGAGAAATATAGCTATTCAAGTGTGGTCTATAACTGAGGTGATGAGCAGGCTCTGGGAAGGATCCACTCTGCATTTTACTTACTGCACAGTTTGTGTCAATACCCAGTAGTTTATCGCTTCTTCCATGTTTCTGTAAGCAATTGCTGTTTGCTGGGCAGTAATGACACAGTTTATAGAGGAGTAGACCCCCCTACACACAGGCGCACACTTCCTTTCTTCCCTCCTGCCCTCCCTCCGAAAGCTGAGCCTGGCATCCCTTGGCAGCATCTGAGTGCACAGCTCTGAAGAGGAGGTTGCTAATCAGGGATATGCCAAGCAGAGAATCTGCTGCTGTGGCCTAAAATTTAAGCTTCAAGAATCCATTTGCTGCTGTCGCTAACATGTTATAAGGGGTGACGAGCACCAACCTTGTCAGAGGGGATGCTTAGATCCTCACATTCTGGGAAAGGGGGAAGGTGTGACACTGGGATACTTTCCCTAGTGTCCTTGCTCTCTGAGCATGCTCACAAGCAAGTACTGTCAAGATATTTTTCATGCCTTGCTGTAAGGAAGTTCTGTATGTTTTTTTGGCAACTGACAATTTAATAAGATTTAATTTGAGTTTGAGAGTAAGTACAGATCTGTCCAAGAGTAAGATTTTCGAAATATTGTGAGATGTGTGCATTTGAGATGACTAAAGATTGTCTTATTTTCCTTTGGGTATCCTTTTGAAAGAATTATTGACTGGCTAGGAACTGTTTTGCTGGTATTGCTTAGAGGGATTTTTTTTCTTCTCTTTGTTTTCAGTTAGAATAGTAGACTAGCACACGTCATGAATAGGACATGTCATGAAGCCCACAACCCTCAGATTGAGACATAGTCATGGGGCCCTTTCTGTTTGGTCTGTTGTCCACTGTTGATAGCTTTGGGAAGGAATGTTATTGATAAGAATTCTTGGCATTAATATGTCTAGAATCTATATTTTGGTTGTATGTTCTGGACAGTAAGTACCTGGTAGGTTTTTTGTCTTGATTTTGATAAATGTAGAAAGCTCTTGGATTTGGAGGGTCTTGGTACCTTTTGATACTACCCAGTTCCGATAACCAGCCCTAACCCTAGTTTGGCCTCATATTATATATTTTTATTACCACTGATCTTCAAGTTTCTCTGTCCAGGAACAGTTTTGGTTCTGACTCTAGGTTTGACACTGACTTTTGCTCCTTTCAGAGTTGCAGGTTAATCTTAAATGTACAGTAGAAAATTAACAGTTCCTAATTTTCTTTGGTCTGGTTAGATCCTTCATTATCTGTGGCCTTTTCTCTATGCTGCTTCCATTACTCACAGTGGTCAAACCCAGACCTTTCCGTCTGCCAGCCACAGCCTGCCATGCACGCACAGCTGGGTTCTAACTGGCATCTGTTTCCTTCTTTCTCTTTGGTATACTGAGCTACTGCCACTTTCTGTCGTGCATATTTTCTAACTTGGTTCTGCTGTTTGCTTATTCTTAAGACAGTCCCTTAGAGCATTCTTTATTCTTTTTGGTATGTGATTTGCTGGTTCTTTGTAAAGGTGGAGAATAGATGTTTTTGATGGGTCTACAAATAAATGAGAGTATTTGTTGCTGAAGTTTTTAGGCCTTCTAAGAAATAGGCCTCCTTTAAGACATTTCCCAGTGTTCCATCTATCATGGGAACAGACAGTCTAGGTGCCCTTTTTTTTTTTTTTTTTTTTTTTTTTTTGTTTTCAAGACAGGGTTTCTCTATATAGCACTGGCTGTCCTGGAACTCACTTTGCAGACCAGGCTGGCCTCGAACTCAGAAATCCACCTGCCTCTGCCTCCCAAGTGCTGGGATTAAAGGCGTGCGCCACCACGCCCGGCTTAGGTTCTTTTGTTTCATGCATAAAAGAGAAGTTTTGTCTGTCTTCCCTCCCTTGTGGCAGCTGATTCTGTAGTTCAGCCACTCAGAGGTTCCTGATGAAAGAAAGCATAGATGAGTCTGATTTTTCACTCTGCAGATGGAGTGGATGGTGACCAAATTTTGTAGTCAGCTACTTCCTTGTAATGCTCGCAAAGAAGGAAGAAAAAGAAAAATCCCAAACAGCTTTGAGACAACAGGGTTTGGATAGAATTGGGTGAATTGTTGACTGCTGGCTGTATTATGGGTTCTGGTCATAGCCAGGGTGTGGCATTGTCCCAATGAGAATGGCATGTTACTCTGTACACACTGGTGGAATGCTCTAACCTTCACAGAGGCATGTTTGTGCTTCTGTCCTTCAAATCCATATCCTTGTATCCCAGCCTGGGAGTGAATCGTTTCAGCTGAGAGTGGGGTGAAATGGTAATGATTTTTGGTTTTCAAACCCAGACATGTCCGTAGTAGCATTCTAAAAAGATAGCTTGTAGAGTAGCTGAGGTAATATTTTAGCAATTTACTATTTCTGCCTGTGAGATTAACGGCTAAGCTGCTTCTTCCCTGAGCTGAACTGACAGTTCTTTCTGTCCTTCACGTACCTTTGATTTTTCTGCTTTTTACTGGGGCATCTCATTGGGGTTCTGTCTCATGTAGTGAGAGTGGTACCCTTTTCTTGTCCAACCCATGTCTCTTTCACTAGAGCCATTGAGTTGGGATTTTGATTTGTAGTTTTAAACTTGCATCAAGAAAAATCTCAGTAGACTGGCTTTAGTGTGTTGGTTTTTACTGTTATCCATGTTTAAGCAGGGTTTTTACTGTCTAGCCCTAGATATCTCATTTTGGAACTTAAACTACAGTCCCCACCAGCCTTAAGCTCAGTGGTCCTCTTGCCACTGCCTCTTGAGGGCTTAGACTGTAGGCATGCACCGTTGCTCCTGGCTCCGATTTCTAGTCTTTTAACCTGCTAGTTAACCACAGAGATAAAGACTGATCATCTTTGTGAATGAAGCAGTTTTTGTTTTACTGAGAGATCGTTATACGGTTTGGGACTTGAGTATTATTGTGTATTTTCTCTGCCATTTTTGGTAGGAGAACAGTATTGGGTCTATTACAGATGGCTACCTATCTCACTTTCATGTCTGATTGTGATGGGCCTGGCTCTTTGCTGGGTGGTGAGGACTATGGAAGCCAGTTCAAACATTGTTGCCTTCTTCCTTATAGGTAATGCAGGTTTTGAATGCTGATGCCATTGTTGTGAAGCTGAATTCTGGAGACTACAAGACCATCCACCTGTCAAGCATCCGACCACCAAGGTTGGAGGGAGACAACATACAGGTGAGAACAGGAAGTGTACTGGTGGCATTTCTACTACAGTGATGTAAAACACCATGGCTGAGGCAGCTTGGGGACGGCAGGGTTTCTTTGCTGTGTGCTTCAGAGGAAACCATGGTAGCAAGTACAGTGGCAGTGCGAACTGCGTGCTGTTCAGAACCTGAATCGCACACACAGTGTCTGTAGGAGAGGTATGAACACACACATATGCCATAAGGCTTTGAAATGTCAGAGTCCACACCCAGTCACATGCTTTTAATATGGCTTCTCCTAGACCTCCCCAAAACAGCACCCCGACTTAGGACCAGGTGTCCAATTACATGAACCTATGAGGGCCTTTCTTACTGTTATCACTCAGGAAGCATCTGCACTTCTATAAAACTAGAGAAGAAGCCAGAAGTGTGACTTCAGTCTGTGAAAGGACAAGTCTTTGACATTCTCCAAGTAATAGGCCTTTTTACTTGCAGCCAACTCCTTAGTTAGCCTCTGCTCTGGTGACACTTGGTATTCCTCCCTAGGGAGCTGGAGAGCAGTTAGGGGTGGGATATGGGAGATGGTAGGTGAATTTTATTTTAAGATCTTATATTTCTGAGAGAATAAGATGGAGAAATTCTGTATTTTACTTATGTAGTAACAGGGTCTGTTTTTGGTGGTCGTTTTGGTTTGGTAGTTCCTTCTGGTTTTGCTCTAGGTAAAATGAATCTTTGTCAATGTTCTCTAGGGTCACCTACTCATCTTTATCACTGCTAACTATAATGTTTTGTACTATTTGCTGAGTCTTTAGACTGAGCAAGTGCATGTCATGTCTATATAATTACGCTTTGTATGAAATTGCAATAAGAGTTGGTCTTCAGTGTGCAGCTAGGTAGTTTCATGGGTAGATTTTGTGGTTATTTGATTGGAGTTGGTAGGGACAAGAATTGAGGTTGAGTATTTTCTTGGGTTTGGTTATAGCTTGTTTTTAAGACCATCATTCTTGATCCTCTTCCTTCTGATAACTTAAGTGATTATGTTGACTCGTTATAGAATCAGGCCCTTGGTGAGTGCTCATGCCACAAGGGCAGTTTTTATGAATTAAATAACATTGTTGAAGGTAGTGTTGTGAATTATCTATTTTTTAATTTACCTCATTTGTGGTTTTCAAGATGTGAAGTTTGCCTTTCCATTTTTTGTGCACACACATGTTACAGTGCATTTACAAGCTGAGGTTCAAATCCTATTCCTATATGTGAGGGAGTTTATAGATAGCCCATAAGAGTAAAATCAAAATATCATAATTATCTTTTGAATCAGATCATGCATAAACACACATAGGATGGGTGATTTCAATGTCTGGCCAATCAGTTCATTTGCTCTCTTTTCTTTGTAGAGGAGGCAATTTAATACAGCAAATAGTATTGTGGTAAGGTTGAAATTTTAAATGCATGAAAGCTTAGACATGCCAAAATGAGGTTGTTTCAGTAACTGTGGCTGTGCCTCATTGCACAGAGTAAATATACATCTCCAGTTTGATCAGGATTGGGAGTAGTCCACGCTTCTGCATCTGTGCCCTGCAGTTGGAATTAAGGTTCCCACAGCAACCACAACTTTGAAATTCTTGAATGTTAATTTTTATGTCTGCATCATTAGCCAAAGCATTATGTTAATGTAGACTATGTAGCTGGATTTTAAGCAGTTTTTAGGGGATGGTGCATGTTGAACTTAGGTAGAGTAATAGGTTTTCTGAAGAATGAACTAACCTACTGAGGACTCTTTCCCAGGTGCCTTTAGAACTCCTAAGGTGTTTAAAGATACTTTTCTCTTAGCTCGGTGGCCGATGGGCAGTTGTTGATTTTATTTGTTTGTTGTTTTCCTAGCTCAGGTTGTAATCTGATAATACTATTTCTTACTTCCTACCAAAATGAATTACCTCTTTTCTTTTCTTCTACCCAACCCCCCTTCCTTTTCTCTTCACTTTTGAGATCTTACTCCATTTTAAGAAAGTTCTAAGTAAGGCTTAGCTATAATAGTCAGCAACATATGGCTTTTGAGAGAAATGAGGACTGATTGTCATTATTTGTTCATTAAATTCCTCTGGAACAATGTAGGAAGGGATCCCATTAGAGATCAGTGATAAAGCACACATGCACACACACCAGCCCCAGCTTGGTGGCTGAGGGTACTCTGTAGGACTCGGGTGCTTGCTGTTCTGGTACTTCCCTAAGAAGCTGGTATGTGTGCATTCAAGGACGAGAAGTAAGCACATAAGAGGAAGGCCAGACCAACCCTCTCATGGAAGGCACACAAGCCAGTTTTATTTGTTGCTTTAAATTTTAGCTAGCTATATTTAAACTAAAATACATTAACTTATATATATATATGTGTGTGTGTGTGTGTGTGTGTGTGTGTGTGTGTGTGCACGCGCGTGTGCGTGTGCGCATATGTGTATATGTTAAAACATATACAGAATATTTCATCAACATTTAATGAACACTAAAACATTAATGAAATAGACTCTCCCTACTAAGACTAGGTTTTACACTTATATCCATCGCAGTTCTTTTTAGCATCGTTCAAGGTTTTAGTGGCTGATGGGCAGCTGTTGATTTTTGTTGCTTTTTATGGACAGCATAGCTGGAGAAGCTGAGATGAGTGGGTTAGTCACCATCAGTATTTACTCGATTCCTGATACTGTTCTGGGACATGAAATCTTCTCTTGAACTTTGAAGCATAGTAGAAGCACATAAGTAATTTCACTGCTACAAAAAGTTTCAAGTTTAGGAAGAATGTATAGTCTGAGGGTTTCTTTGAGGAAATGACATTTAAAACATTGATGACAAGAATCAGGTGAGTTTGGGGGAACCAGAGAATGTACAGCCCCTGAGGATAGTGTGTGAGTGGCATGCCACCTGAATGACAGGATACAGGCAGGGCCAGGATGTGTATGTGTCCTGTGAACATTTCCGGACATGAAATGAGGGCCTTGATGATGACTAGTAGAGCAGGTAGCTAGGTGCTAGGGTATGAAAACAAGGAGGCTTGGTCGGTAAGCAAGGGTCAGACGTCAAGAGTTTATGCTATGTTTTAGGTTTTGTCTTGAGGAATTTTAAGCTGAGGAGAAAGATGTGTTCAGAGTTAAGAACTATTATGTCAGTGATTTGACTTACAAGATATGAAAGTAATTTACATTTGTACAAAACTAATCTATTAGGAGTAATTTTGGATTTTCTTTTGATAAGCCTTAATTGACCAAATACCTGGGGAGACTGTGACAAATGAGAACTGTAGCTGTTCCTCCAGCAGTCCCTCTGGGTCCTGGAGGATTCAGAGGATTTTCCTTCCTCCTTAAAAGAATTCCCATGAGCTCTTACAAAGAACACGAGATTCTCTTCAACATTTATTCTAAAGTTTACAAAGATTTACAATATGGGTATAGGAAGAAAACTTGTCTCTAGTTCCCAATGGTGTTGTAATTTATATAGATGTTGAAGCCTGGGCAGCAGACATAACTAAGAAGCCCAATTGAGCATTCAAGGTAGAAGTAGCCATAGTGGCACACACCTTTAATTCCAGCCTCTTGTAGGCAGAGGTAGGTGGATCTCTGTGTGTTCGAGGCCAGTCTGGTCTATATACAGTTAGCATGTCAGGGCTACATAGAGAAGAAAAAAAAAAATTCTCTTTTGTTATTGTTGTTGTTTGTTTTGTAACTTAAAAAATATTCAAAGTAGAGCTATTATTATTGAGGGTTAGTACCTATGATAGTTCATTTGGTATGTTAGTACAAATCAGAAAGGGATGTCCTTTCCCCTAGAGAGCCTCAGGTCAGTCAGTGCTTGGCATACAGAATGGAAGCTGAATTTCAGCTTCTGTTCTGTCTTTGTCCCTTTGGCTAGATGCCCTTGTGTAAGATGCAGCTTGCACAAGAATATGTTCCTGCCCTAGTTAGGCCAAGATCTGGTAGAATCTCCAAGGAAAAGATAGTATATTTTTGGGAGATGGGGAGTAGCCCTGTGGTTTCAGAAACCCTGAATGCTAGGATTGTTTGGGGATAAAGGTATGTGGTAGGTGGATTGTACCAGGCCTCCAGGCATGCACTTGGGAAATTACCTTTTGTCTAAGTACCAGGTACTTTCTTGAGGGTCAATGGCTTGGAAATGGAGAAAGGTATAATCCAATTGCTTATGGTATGAGCACTCTCTTAAGCAAAAGAGCCATGTGGGAGAGAATACAGATGCAGGAGCTGGAGGATAGATAACAGAGGAGACTTGAGTGAGCAGTGTGATGGGCAGGCAGATGGCCTTAGCAATTCCTGCCATACGGCCACCTGAGCTCCAGATGAGGATCCAGTGAGGTTACTTTTAGAAAAGTATGTGGCACATTCGCTTCACTATTTCTCTTCCTCCTTCCCTAGAAATTTTAATCTAATGATAGACTACTAAACAAACCTTCTGGACATCTAGAACTAGGGCAGTGGGGTATGGGGTGGGGTCAGGATGGTATAATAGGAAAAGTTGTAATTTTGGGGGGCACCATCTCTTACATTTTACAGGAAAACAAGGTTTTTGCCCGCGGCTAACTGTACTTTCTCCCTTCTGCTCTGGTTATTTTCTAATTGAGCTGGAGGAAGCATTTAAAACACTTACCAGAGCAACTTCTTTTCCTCCTAGGGCTTTCCTGGATCGCCAGGCAGATCCTGTGTTGTGACTGGAGTGTGGTTTGTGGTGGCTGGTGCGTTGGGAGGATTAAATGCATGAATGTGTGTTGTTAGTCCCTCAGAAGTATTTGGGTGGGTGTGACTGCAGGTGTTGGTCTTGCTTCTGGATTGTTCAGGGTGAATCTAGTGTCTGCTCTTAGGAGCTATGCACTCCTTCAGGCTGAAAGCCTGTTTACAACTTAAATGTGATGCTCTTGTGAACCTGCACAGGCATTGGGATTTCTCTATAAAGGCAGAGCTTGCTTTATCCAGTTGTTTGCCATAAAGAAATAAGTCTTAGGGAAAGGCTCTGGCTTTTCTGAGCTGCTGCCTTGAAGGAGATAGTACATTGTGCAGTCTTAGGGCTTCCTAGGGAGCTCTTGGCTTTGATCTGAAACTGGAAAGCCTAGTGCTCCCTAGCCCAGAGCTTCCATAGGCTTTGTGTTACACTTGGAGTGTTAATGACAAAGGAAACAGCCTCCAGGCATCCAGTGAAGGGGCTGACTTATTCCCTCCTGAAGTCTGCTCTTGGAGTGCTATTGTAGTTGTTGGCACAGAGAGATGGAGCTGAAATTTACCTCAAAAACAGGTACAGTGTTTGCTCAGCCCCGGGTGTTTCGTGGATTAAGTTTGCTTTTGGTTGCAGAGCCTCTTCTCTGGTTCTCTTGTGCAGTGTGTCTGGCTCTCCCTTTCTCTCCCTTGGACTCTATCTCTGACTTGGTACTCAGGAAAAAGTGGAAATCCAAGGGTAGAAGCTGGTACTGCACTGTTATTGCTGTCTGTTCATTTCCATTCCCTGTCCTTGAGCTTCTTCACTCTGAACTCACCACAAAGATTCTTTCACATCACGGCCTGTAGATATTCAGGCTTGGGCAGTGAAGGGTCTTTCTAATCTTGTGTCCTTGCTGCTTTTACTTTGGGTGTCTCTCCCAGGTCTGTGCCACCTGGGATTCTTGGACAGGCACTTTGGTAGAGAGGCACTTCAGGTAAGGACATTACTAAGGATGCTCTGGGAATCACAAAGGCTTTTTATCAGAGGCAAGGCAGCTTCAGGTTCTGATAACTCCATCTGTTGTGTAGGACCCTGGTGTGCTTTGCCATTTAGACACAGTTACAAGTGGTTCTCAGCCCATTCCCTCTAGTTTTGACTTTTGAAAGAAAGATGAGTGGTCCCTCTGGATCCTCAGGCAGACCATGTGGCCACTAAGATGCATACCAAGAGAAAGCCGTGAGCTTGGAGTCCCTAAGCAACGTACAGGCAAACCAATAAACCTGGTGACTGTGATCTCAGGCTTGTAACTGGGAGCATAAGGCAAACAGAAAATTAGAGAGGGACTCCAGCTTGGCATTAAGGACCTTGGAGACAAGCAAAAGTGCTTTGAAATGGATATAGCATTCCACCTGTTTCCAATGGAGAGATTTGGGGACTGTGGCAGCGTGATCAAAAGACATGGAACTTGTCAGAGTGCTGGCAGAGGCTTTCTGTACCTGGTTCCAAATTGTTTGATCTAGGCATTTTTGAGATGAACACTTGAAACTTCCTTTATTGAAGGCTGAAAAAAATTACTATTAGGAAACGATGGGTGTAGCTTACCTATTTAAGATTCCAAAATGTGTATGTGCTGTTTTTAAGATTAATATCTAGGTGCCATCCCTTAAATCACTGCTGTGATCTGCTTCTCAACTGGAGAGATCACTGGCCAGCAAGCCTGGCTCCTTGTGATGAGGTCAAGACACTGAGTATCTAGACAGAGAGCAGCTTCCTAAAATGGACACTCCACTGATCTTTGTTGGTGCATTTTAAACTGGAAAAGACAGCATGTGCCTGTCTTGTTGCATTTGATTTCTTTCTTCTCTGTCTTACAAATTATAGTTTCCTTCCATTCCTTGAGCCAGAGATCCCCTTGCCTCTTTCTTTCAAATCATATTTTGTGGGATTTTAACAACCTCCTGGTGGGACTTAGTGGTTAATCCCTTGAACCTTGTGCACTTACCTTTTTCAGCCCATCTCTCTCTTCTCTGTTCCTTTAATCATCACTATCACACAGTTGTAACATTTTCAACTTATCTAAATCTTGCTCATGCTGTGTGTTCATGTTTCTTTTCACTTCTCAGTCCCGCTGAGCTGTAGTAATTCTCCGTTGTTTCTGGAGTTGGCGGCACCATCATTTACTGTTCTCTGACCTCTTTATGTGCCCTCTGTGCTGAGGGTAGCCCTCTGTCTTGCTCAGGTTCTTAAGAATCCTGTTAGGTCAGAGACTTCTTTGTGTATACACAGGCCTTTCCTTCTCTCTAGCATGATAACTGTTTATGTGCATGCCTGCTTTTCTCTGTGAAGTCTAAACACCGCTGAGGACAGGAATGCCATTTCTCATCTTTATCTCCCCTTTCAGAATCTTGTAGAGAGTACTATGACCATAGTAGGCAATTATCAAACGTTTAAATCATGTCTGCTGAGGCATAAGAATTTCATAGATTGCTTTTGAGTGGGCATCATTTTGCCTACTGGAAACCCTCTGTTAATCTCTGGATGCCTCTGATAGCTCTGTTCAGCTGGGGCTCCTGTACTGGGTTCATAAGTCCCAGGAGGGAGTCTTGGCTTTCCTGTTTTCTCCTTCCCTCTTAATTGCATTGCTTGGTTTTGCTGGGTAGTTTACACCTGGATTAGATGTTGGCAGCTACATCATTTCCCCCACTGTGTTAGCCTAGCTTCTGCCATTGCTTAACCAGCCCTGCCTCTTCCTGTATGGTTTCTCCTTAATGTACATCCTATTAGCACAGTGTAGCCTGAGTTCAGTCTACCCAACGGGTTATTTTCAGGATTTTACGTGTCTTTAAAGATCCGTCCCTATTTGACTCTGTCTTTAACACCTCTGTTCTTACTCAGGGTTTTCCAAATGTCTTCTCCCGGGTATGTTGGTTCATTGGCGTCTTTAGGTGGACTTTTTACTCAGGGCTATTTTTTTCCCTTTTCTGTTGTCGACCTTGTTGGTTGTCAGATTATTTCTTTGCTGGAACTAATTTTAAAATGAGCTTTTCCCGTCATCTTTCTCTCTTTATTTATGAGGTGCTGATTGCAGAACTACCTACACTGTGTTTAGATAAATTACTTTTTTTTTTAATGTAACATTTATATTCAAGGCAAGTTTAGTGCAGCCATCCAATGCTTTGCAGTTTTGCAGGCCAGAGCCGCAGGCTTCATTCCGTGGTGGGCTAATTAGTTTTGGGCTGGGAGGATTTTTGTTCTGTTTAGAAACCAAACATTTAAGTTGCTTATATATTCTAGACTCTGTGGTTCTGAGAAATTGTTTTTATTAACAAGATATTTATAATTTTAGGTGTGTGTGTGTGTGTGTGTGTGTGTGTGTGAGAGAGAGAGAGAGAGAGAGAGAGAGACAGAGAGAGAGAGACAGAGAGAGAGAGACAGAGAGAGAGAGACAGAGAGAGAGAGACAGAGAGAGATGGCCAGTAGGTGGACTGTGGATGGAATGATGGATTATGGATGGAGCGGCGGTGCTTTACCCCCACTGTTTTCAGCAAAGGCTTTTCAGTGCTGACTAGAAAGGGAAGCTGAAGGACACAGATGCTTGCTCTTTCCCCAGCAACTGACAGGCCTATTGGTTAGGCATATTTTTGGTGTCACTTTTCATTTTAGCCTTTCTTTGAATATCTGCAGTCATTTTATAGGGCGTCCACATTTTATAGTCCTAACCCACCCACTACTATGCTGTGTGGCTGGATGGGCTTACGGTGTTTTATTTATGTCCACCTTGGTGGAGGGCTGCTTTACAACCAGACCGCTGTTCAGTTTAGCTGTGAAGACATTCTAGAAACTCCGTGTTCTTTACTCTGTCATTTCTCTGCTTAAAGTCAGTTTGTCCTTGTTTTGATGTGAGGCCCTTGGTAAGGCTGAGCAGCATCAGCAGCATATGATGTAGGGGCATCTGATAGGCTTTCTGGCTCCACACTGGTCCTCAGTTCCTGCTTCTGTCAGTGCAGAGGCTGGGAAATCTGTACATTAGATGGTTATAATTTCTAGTTTCTGCTCACTTGCTTGCTTTTTGCTTTTTTCTGTCTCTATGCAGTTTGATTTTCTGGGTCAAGTAGATTCCTCATTTCTTCAAGTCTGTTGCAGGCTAGCCACCAAGCATGTAGTTGGTACTCAGTTATATAAGGTGCTTGAATTCTCAGTTGCTGTGGTAGCTCCTGCTCATAGTCATTGACTGCAGATTGGCAGAGTACATTGACCCTTAACTGTGATTCTGCCATTAGTCCACCAGAAGGATATTTTCTTGATGACCAGGAGGCCCAGACTCTTTCCTTGGGTGGCTGCATTTTGTAAGGTGGGCTGCAATTAGGAGAAAGCCTCCTCCTTATTCATATGAAGCCTGCGTAGCATCTGCTTCTCCAGCTGGATGGCTAGTTTTAGATGACTGGTGTGCAGGAGCTGTAGGTGGAACTTTGTAAGGGATTGCTGGTGTGTGGCTACCCAGGATTCCCTTGTCAGCCTTCTGCTCCTCCAGGCTTGGCCGTGAGGCCCAGGCCCTATGATTTGGGGTGCAGATGTACTGCATACCCTCATTGGAGCTTCTTTACCTTTTACTGCAGCGGATGGGAGAGAGCTCACTATGTTTACATGGCAGATTGGCAGACAGTGTCATGTGCTAGTTTGACGGTAGGGATATCCAGATTATTAGCCCAGTTAGCACCTTATTGTATTTACTTGTGATTTCTTATAAAAAGGGAGGAAGCTCTTTCTGGTAGCACTTGGCTGGTCCCTTCCAGCGTGTATTAAATCTCCAGCTCAGCGTTTTCCCAGGAAAATGTCTGAGTTCCTTCCTGCCGCCTGAGCTACCTTGGAGCCTTTCTGTCAGAGCACAACTGTGGCTTGCCTGACAGATGGCTCTGAGCCCCACCTCTTCCCTCTAAAAGCTTTTAGCCTCACTTTGCCTGCTTTCCCTATCCAGTCCTCTTCTGAGGAAGAGTAACTGACTCCTTTAACTCAGGCATTCTTATCTGCAGGTGAGGTTAGTTAGTTCTGGGCAGACTGCATCCAGAAATAGCAGAGCTCTGGAAGATGTCTGCTCCTCCAGGGAAAGAACAGCAGGTAGAGGAAGGCAGTTCCTCTTGTAAGGAGATTTCTCAATCCGAGAAAATAGAAATGAGTCTGATACTGTTGAAGGAAACTGACAAGTGTAAAACTCAGTGCAGTAAAAAAAAAAAAAAAACAAAACCCTGCAGCCTTTCATTTCTTACCACATCACCTAGCAAGAAATGTGTTCTGAGGGCTAGAATGGTAGTGTTTCCCCCTGTCCTGCCTGTCTGTGTTTCAGCTCTGCTACTGTGCGCTCATGGAAGCAGGTGCTCTCTGGCAGACCTGTTCCTGTTCTCTTTCCTCATCTCTGCTCTTGGTAGATGTCCCTGCAGGTGTGACCATGGCTGTGCTCCTGCCGCCTAGTTGCTTGCTTTTCCATTTTATTTGGCTTCCTTCCCTGTCCTAGGTTCTTCCATCTCCACTCGCTGTTCTCCATCCCAGGAATGGAGTCTCCTACAAGAAGTAAGAGGTGACCCCTTGTATTTGAAATTAAGAGTCGCTCCTAGTGAACAGTGTAGGCAGCTTGGTTGCTCGCTCCTGCGCCTGTCATGTGAGCCTCACAGGAGCTTCTTGTGTATCTTGTGTCGCTTGTAAAGCCTTGCTGTGGCTTTCCACGCAACACGAACCTGTCATGAATTCTTAGTGTTGTTACATTACCTCTCATTTAGCTGCCTTGCTATGGTTCAGCCAGAAAGAGCAGCTTCTTGAACATGAATTCACTACCTCAGAAAAGGGCAACAACAATACCGCCTTCTACTTTGCTTGAGCAACATTTAAACTGTTTCTCTAATGCCATGGTATACTCTACAAACTACATTTGTAGTTTTGCTTGTGTCTTGCTTCTGGAATTTAAATCAGTTGATGCTTTCTTTGGCATATACTCTTGCTGATATTTATAGATACAGGTTTAAGGAGACTTGTCAAGGCTTTTAAATAGTGAGGTAGACTGGTTCTCATTTTAACTGTTATTTGTTGTTGGTGGTGGTTTTTTTATTTTATTTTATTTTATTTTTTATTTTGGAGACAGGGTCTTACTGTATAGTTCTAGCTGTCCTAGAACTTGCTATGTAGATTCACCTCCCTCTGCCTTCTAAGTGTCTGGATAAAAGGCATGTGCTACCACACCCAACTCACATTAACTGTTTTAATGTCAGCCTTCAAACTTGGTACTTTGTACTAGCAGTAGGAGATTTCAAAACTATAGCTGCTAGAAAAGGTAAGTTTTGCCTCGTTGATGCTTGTGGCAGGTCGCAAGCCTTCAGCAGGTTCCTCTTCTCTTTATAGATAGGCTTACTTTCTTTGCTTTTGTTTTGTTTTGTTTGTTTGTTTGTTTTCTTTCCTGACCTCTCAAATCCTGGGATGATAGTCTATACCTGGCTCCTTCCACTCTGATTACCATCTTACATCTTTCTTTCTTCCCTGTTGCATGGTCTTCATTACTAAAGTTTCTGTTTCTCCTTTTCTCCCTCTTCCAACAATTCCATCTCAGATCTGTGGTTTGATGGTTGTGGGCTGGTCTGTCTAGTTTAGGGATCTTAAGCTTCTGTGGTAAGTAGTAGAGCTAACTGATTTTACATGCAATATGACACACAGAGGCCATAACATTCTAAGCACCGTGTTGATTCTCCCATTTATATGTGTGTGTACAGTTGATTTCTATAACTGAACGTTCCCATCCATGGGTTCAAATAGTTGTGCACCGGAAAAGTTTTGGGGAAAACCATACATCTATATTCAATAAGAACTGATTTTTCTTATCCAAATAGTCAAATCTAGGACTTCGGCATTCAAATAACCTGGCTCCTCCATTCCATTTTCCCTACCTCCCTCCTTTCCGTCCCCCCCCTCACCTCACTGCACACAGGTGTGTGTGTGTGTGTGTGTGTGTGTGTGTGTGTGTGAGAGAGAGAGAGAGAGAGAGAGAGAGAGAGAGAGAGAGAGAGAGAGAGAGAGAGAGAGAGAGAGAGAGAGAGAGAATGGGGGTGGGGGAGGTTGATTGATCATTAGTTTGTCATAGAGAGTCAATATTTGGAGACTGAGGGATCTTTTAGATTCTTGGTGGCCCTGAATTCATGTTCTGAACCTGGAAATGAGGGTCTCTGGTGTTTCCTTTTCTGGCTGTTGTTCTTTGACCTTGCCATGTCTCCTTTACCTCTCCCCTTCCCTGCTAGGAAATTGATGCCCATATTGTACACTTCTAAGGGATCCCCTGGTGCAGAGTTCTACAAGGGCAAATCATTTGATTGTTAACGTTAGATTCACTGCAAATATGGCGACCCAACATTATTGCTTCTCATTTGCTGAAAATGAGCTGCAAGCCTTCTGGGCTTATACAGGACTGCTCTGAGGACAAAGATTAAGTGGATCTCTGCTGGTGCCATATATTTTGATTGAACAGTAGAGCTGCAGTGCGTATTCAGGGTCTGCCACTGACCGCCTCTGCCCTTGTCTCCCTTCCACAGCTCTGTGCCCTGTTGATTCTCACAGTGACCTCCTCCCCCCTGATGAGTTTTTCCTTTTGAAAAGAGGCCAGCTCAGTTTCTCTTAAGGTGTCAGAATGCTCATTTTTTCTCAACTGCTATCCTTGAGCTTGAGAGTCCCTGCTCTAGATTGTTACTCTAGCAGTTGAAGAGTGGGCGCTGACCAAAGCTGTCACCCAGGCATTTGGTTTCTGACAATGCCGGTATGTGGTTCTTTTTTAAAAGCTGGATTTGGAAGTAGTTTCCTATATGAGCACTGCTATATATTCCCTAGTTCACAGAGCCAACTGCTAACCAGACATGGTGCTCTTGGCTTAGATGTGACCTGAGGTGTCAGTTAAGGCGACAGGAGGGGCAGGAGGGTTTGCTAGGGCACACGGGAAGGCCGCCTCTTTGGGTTTTATAGCTCACTATTGGAGTTGATGCTTAGGTGGGGCTAGTATTTTTTCAGGGTCAGTTTAACTGCAGGGAACAAGAAGAAAGGGTTTATGAAGGACTGCTCTCATGCCTGGAATTTGCATCTCATGTGATTCTGTCAGCTGACCTGGTAAGACCTGGAAGAAGGAACAAGGCAAAGAATGTGCTTGGCTCTGGATAGCTCTTGCATAGATGGAAGAAAATGCAGGTGCTTCATGGCGCCTGAGGAGAAGTCAGTTTTCAGGCCGCAGGCCAGCAAGCCCTCAGGTAGCTTCTGGCTCATACTAGTGCACAGAAGTGTGTCTCGGACTTAGTGTTCTGGTGCCATTGTCTTCACGCTGAGGGGAAGCAAGCTAGTTCCTTCTTAAGGTTTACTAGAGGTATGCTCAGGTCTGTCCAGGACGCACTCAGCTCCATGCTCTAAGCTAAAAGTGGAGAAATGCTGATAGCCAATCACTGACTTACATGAAGTAAACTCTAAAGATGCAATCTAAAGTCTTGTAGGTGTGTTTATTTATGATGTGAACTCCATCTGTCAGAAAGGCTAGCATATTTGAGTGGGCCAAGGACATTCTCTTTCTTGGTTTTTTGTTTGTTTGTTTTTCTTTTAAAGATTTGTTTATTTATTTATTAATTATATTTATATGNGTACATTGTAGCTGTCTTCAGAAATACCAGAAGAGGGCATCAGATCTCATTACAGATGGTTGTGAGCCCATGTGCATGCTGGGAATCGAACTCAGGACCTCTGGAAGAGCAGCCAGTACTCTTAACCACTGAGCCATCTCTCCAGCCCAACATTCTCTTTCTTAATAAGAAAATTTTTATCTGTGGAATCTTTAAAAAAAAAAGGCCTTAAGATACTGAGGAACCTTGTGGCAGCCCTAACCTATCTCATTCAGGGATTCAAGCCCTGCACTTGTTGAATCCACAGCCATTTGGTTAGAGTACTGAGCGTGGGTGGATTCGATAAATGCTGGAGTCCCTTTCTTATTAGTCAGTCAGCCCAGTTTTACCTGCCTTCCTTCCTGTGTGCCATGTGAGCATGGATTTGGGTTTGGTGGGTGAGTGGCCCTCTCTTCCTCAGTGGTGAGTGGATCTTTTTATAGTCAGTGTGTTTCGGGTTTGTCAAAGTAGAAACTGGTTATAGTTGTTAAGATTGTACATAGTTTCTTTTTTCGAAATGTGTTTAAGCAATCAGAGTATTTCCTATCTCTAGCTTTTGAAGGCACCATTGTTTACATAAAAAGAAAGTTAAGTTGAATATTCAGGTGTTTACCTTTGGACAGAAGGGGAACCCAATTATTCCTCCCTTCCTTTTAAATGGTACCGGGAATTGAACCCAAGGCCCTAAGCATGCTAAGCAAGTGCAAGGACATGGGGCCCTAGCCACTCTCTGTTTAATCATCTTGTCTTCATGTGAGGTGTGTTTGGTACTAATAGTGAGGCCAACCCTGCGCACCTCACTTTTTAATAGTCTCAGCTGCTTCCGGGCAGTCCCTGTCTCATCTTCACTTTAGTTTTACAGGTTTAACCAGGCTGAGAGAAGCCTACACCTCTGCTTTCATCTTTACACCATTCCCTGCTTTACAGATTTGTCCCTGATTATGAATGTAAAATATTCATTTATAAATTTGGGAAAAAATTTAAAGAAGCAAATATAAATTACTTAAATTTTATAGCCCAGAGGAAATATCACCACTGTTAATATCTCATGGCCTTTCACTGATGTCTCTGTTCAAGTTTTGTAACAGAACATGTCCCCTGGCCTTTTAAATAATTTTCTAAAACAGAATTTTTAATGGTTATGTAGTTTTTAATAATATGGATGTACCATAATTTATTTAACCAGTTGCCACCTATTTTTGGAGATATAAATTATCTCTAATATTTATGATTATATCTTTACACTTAAAAAGAAAATGTGCCTTGAAGTAGAAAGCCTGAGCTTCAGGTTCATTCAGATCCGAGGCGGCCCCGGCAGCCGGTGCTGGAGCACACTGTACAACACTGCCATGCAGATAGATGCTCCCAGAGGAGCTGATAGTTAGCCCCGCTGGCAGGACACTCTCTAATCGCCTAATTCCTTAGCAGTCTGTATTATTTAGAAGCCTTGGTTTTGTTGCAAGCCACACCCCTTCCCCCAATAGCTAGATTTGCTGCTTTTGAAGTAAAGGTAGTGGAGACTGGTCTACCTACTCCTGGCTCCGCTGCTTTCTTCTGCTGCCACTGCTGGGAGACACAGTGATACTGGCATGGGAGTGCTCATGTGCATGCTTGCAGCATTGCTGTGTCTCAGCCCACTTGTGTTCACACAGTTACACTACAGATTATTAAATTGCATCCTATTGTGATAAAACCATCACCCCTACATATAGGAATGTGAAGCAATTATATCTAATTCACATATAATAGCACTTGTGACCAGCAAAGTAATTATAACACAGCTGCTAGTTTAAATGACTATCTCTCACCTTGTCTTTAGGAGGATTTTGCTTCTTGGGGATGGGAATGAAACACATTGTGTCTCCCCACAGCCCTTCTGTGTCTCTGAGGGACTTGAACACTGTCCACAGAGTCTTGTTTGAGCTCAAGAAGTGATGGGGGATTTATAGGCAGTGCTATCTGACATTCTTGAAGGCTCCATGACTCCAGGTTCCCATCATAATAATACTTAAAGCATAAAGTCAGCGGTGAGTAAGAACAGGCTCCGGTTGGGTTTTCTTTGTACTCACTGACAGATTTTGCTGCTTGGACACTTGGGAGTGTGGTGAGCACCTGAGAATAATCTGCCCAGAAGCCTTGCTAACACCGTGTGCTTAACCACCTGTGTTCATAACTAGAAGGCACTCCCGGACCTTCTATGACATTCACACATTAAAATTTACCTTCTTGTCTCAGATTATTTTCTTTGCCTTTTCTCAAAGAGTCAGGATTTACTGTGGGTGGTTATCTTTGTTAGGATTTTACTTCTGTGAACAGACACCATGACCAAGGCAACTCTATTAAAGGACAACATTTACTTGGGGCTGGTTTACAGGTTCAGAGGTTCAGTCCATTATTGTCAAGCTGGGAACCTGGCAACGTCTAGGCAGGCATGGTGCAGGAGGAGCTGAGAGTTCTTGTTCAGAAGGCAAACAGGAGAGACTGTCTGTAGGCAGCTGGGAAGAGGGTCCAAAGCCCATCCCCAGTGACACACTTCCTCTAACAAGGCCACACCTCCTAATAGTGTCACTCCCTGGGCCAAGAGATGAAGAGATGAAGATCATGTCATTGAACATAAAAATAGCAGGGAATGATGAAGATGGTGGGGATAAGGACTGAGTCACCAGATGCTGCTTTACTGTAGGAAGGTCCCTCCACCCCCCAGTTTCCTGCCTCTGATAGGCCTTCTTGCCTCCTGTTTTCCTGGCTCTGCTCAGAAAGCTGTAAGAGCTGGGACAGGGCTTTGAAAGGACGACGCTGCAGGAGGCATGAGTGGAGGTGCTTTGTGCATAGGTGTGTAGCTTGGAGTAATACTGCTTTTCTCTGGTTCTGTTCGAGTGAGAAGAACAGGACCTTGTGCTGTTAATGTGTTGGCAGTTTCAGGAAGAGAAACTTAGGACTGGAGATCCATTCAGTGGTATTTTGACATTTGTGTGGTTCTTTCTGTGTAGCTCTGAAGAAGAAATTAGTATCTTGGTCATCTGGAAAAGTAATTTTAGCTCATAGACTCCCTGCCACACTTGAGTAACTTTTGGAAGTATTATATTTTACCTAATGCCCATTAAATGTTAGGCACTCTTTCTATATTCCCTTTACTGCCCTTTTACCGATTAGGGAAATATTTATGTGAACCCAGAAGGCTGATTTATTTATTTTATTGTCTTTTTTAATAACTTGCTTCTCCCTGGTGCTGGGTGGTTTCTGAGCCCCAGACAGACGCCATGATTTCTTCTGTGATAATCATCTGGCCTCCCATGGCCTGCATCCTCAAGGGCCTGCTTGGCACTTTCTTGACTTTAAGAAAGCCTCTGGATATATGGAAATAAATCCAACTTAAATGTCCCACCCAGGAGCAGTGTGACTCCTGGGGAGTGAGGACTGGCAGGCGCAGCCACTAAAGAGTTGCAGAAATGAAAGCACTACCGTGGAACTGGACTTGGTCCTTTTGTACTGGGGACCTCTTTCTTGTGTTTTTTGAGTGTCTCACCTGAGTTAATTTGCTGGCCAAGATGCTTCAGGCACACTGAAGTACCTGCCTCTGTCTGGGCACAAAATCAGGCAGTTGCTGATGAGATGGTCTCTTGAAAATCACTCTGGAAGTGGAGATCAGGTCATTTGGCCTAAGTCTTTAAGACGTGGTAGCCTGGGAAGATCAGGGTTGGAGGGCTAGAACGTAGGCACAGTGGTGGTCTCCCTTTTTATTTGCTAGCACACAACAGCCACACCTCCTCTTGGTGGATGCAAGCACACATCTCAGGTCTGGCTCCAAGGTTTGGAGAAAAACTGGTTTCTGTAATCTTTCGTGCTGAGAAAAACTGGCTTCTTGTTTCTCATAAAAGTGTGCATACCTCTGTGTGTGTATATGTGTGGCAGTGGGGGCTCTTTCCCTTCTTCATCAGGCATTTGTTGGATGGATAAAAGCCACTTTCTTTAGTAAGTAGTTTGGGTAGTTTTTAAGCATGTACTTTCTGCACCAACAAGGAGTAAAAAGCACACAAAATTTGCAATAAAACACTAATGAGAAACAAAGCCGTGAACTCATCAGTATCTCAACACCACTAAATTAGGCGGTGATACACAGTAGCTCATCTGCAAATCAGGGAACGGAACTGATGGTTATCGTCTGCTCTGGGCGCTACCAGGGTAGCACCATGGCACAGTCCACAGAGTGAGCAAACATGTTCATTCTGGATGCTTCAATGTGCAGGTTCTGGCTGTACATCATAACCACCTGATGAGCACCCTGTCCCAGGTCTCCTGTCTCAGAGTTCCCAGGGGTAGGTCATAGATAGTTTTTCCTTTTGGTCTTCTTCCTCCCCATTGTCCTCAGGGCTCAGAGGGAGGTTTCTGATGTGCAGCAATGGCTGAAACCCATACCTTTTATATGTTTTGGGGTATTTCTGTCAGCATCCAGACCCAGTGGGAATAGTTCTGGGTGGGGGCCAATGATTAAGAATGATGGTATCTTAACCAAATAAAATCTCGCCGCTGCAAATATTCTTTATTACTCTACCTTAAAAGCTATGTGAAGAAATCCTATTGTTTTACACTGAGGGGGAATTTTCACTTATTCTTTAATAAAGGTGTCACAGCCACTCATTTCTTCAATGATGAACTTAAGTATTTCCCTTCTGGAAAACTCTTCTTTTCTGAAGCAGTTATTCTCTTTCTCCCTTGCAAGGAGGAGAGAACTCGGTCCGACTTCTCTTTCTGTCCTATAGTTGGGGCCAGCACTTGCCTTAAACATGAAAATGTGGCCTGATGGTACAACTTGTCCGGGAAGCGTTAGTTCTCTCTTGAGAACACAAGCAGTGTAGTTAGGATATTTATGTAGGTGTTCCACCCTGTTCTCATTTGTTCTTTCTCACAAAGTAAAAGCTATGTGGAGGGTAGTCAGTGTGAAGACACTTGCCTAGCATGCACAAGGCCTGGGGTTTGATCCCCGGCTTCATAGTACCATGAAACAAGGACAAAGAGAAAGGAAAAGAGTTTAAGTAGTAAGGGCTTTAGGTTTTAGTGTTTAGGTTTTTTTGCTTGTTTGTTTGATGACACTTTTACAAGACATGTCCTTTCACAATTTGTCCTTTACCTGGTTTTGTTTGCTGCTTCTTTATTTAAAATGTTAACTAAAATCATTCAAGAAGCTTTTAATACTATTGCTATTCCTCCCTCCCCCAAACCTAGCCAGGGAGGGAGATAGCTTGGTGATGAGCTTTTCCTCTTTCTTCCTCAACCTTTGTTAGTATCACCTTCAGCTATGTCTCTTAACACTGACAAAACAGAAGCAGTCCCCTTCTATAGGAGACTGATGAAAAAGACTTTGTTAGAGTAGAACACAGTAGACTTCTTCATTTCCTAAACTTTGCTTTTAATAAATGGTACAACATTGTTTGCTTATTTGTTTTAGGGTAATATAGACTTCTTTGAATGCCCATTAATCACCATAGTGTTTCCCTAAAGACACAAAAGGTTTCCACCTATTAAGTCTAATGCCCTGAAGTTATTGGGCTGCTGTGTTGTTCTCAGTGTGCATGCTTCCTTGTGTTGGTTTGGCCAGGTATCTTGAATGCTCCTGAATAGTCAAATTCACCACCTTTACAAGTCAGTATGTCAACCCCGTGAGGACTTCTTTGTATTTTGTGAAGAGGTCCAGTTGATTGGCAGCTGGTGACTGAGAGTTATAGTACTAGATGAAAGATGCTGTAATCTCAGGGCTAGTGAGCATGAAAGCTGGATCCATCCATCCCCGATAGAACCAAGAAGACCAGAGGACAGCATGTGCCACCAAGATGTGTCTTGGCTGATGTTTAAATTGCATCAAATTAAAGGGTATTTCTCATTCTCCATTGGCATGTCACCAAAGGGCAGAATTAGTGTCATTTTTAACAGCTTTGAGCTTCTGGAACTGCCACTTTCTCTGAGGGTCACTAGGGATAGTAGCTCAGTGAGTCTTTCTTGTTCTACAACCGCCTGGATGGAGGACTTCTTAGAAAAGGAATTATTCCACAGCCAGTGGACAGGGTCTCTCTGTGTATTCCTGGGGCTCTCTGTGTAGATCAGGCTGACCTTGAACTCACAGAGATCACCTTGTACTCCTCCAACATGCTGAGATTCAAGGCTTGTGCCACCACACTTGCCAGTCTTGGTTATTTTGTTTGTTTGTTTTTTGTTTTTTTCCTCCCCTTAATCTGGGTTGTGTAAACTTCTGTCTTGGTATTGCATCAACATTAGGATGTGTGAAAGGAGTGTGGCGAGCAGTGTGGACGTTTTCTTACATAGAAGTGCTACACTAAGAGGGAGCTTGGGGTGTTAGAAGTCTTTAGTCCTAGTCCATTGGGTGCTCTAAACAGTGTGTTGTGCTAGGGTGGCATGGATCACAGGTGTTCAGGGTAAAAACTGTTGTCAGAAGTTTACACTCAGATAATAGCTCCTTGAGTACCTGGAAATAAAGCATTGTGTGGAAACCTGCTGAGAGAGAGACAGGATCCAGTGGGGTTTGAATCAAAGGAGCAATAACTTGCTTTGTTGGATCTCTTGGACTATTATGATATTCATGGTTGTTCATCCATTTTCCCTTTGGTCCATTGATTTGTTTCCTTATTTTAAAACCCTTTGTCATAACCAGGGTAGTAGGAACATTTTCAAATCAGCAAAATTGCATGTGTTAGTCACTGGCTGTGTGTGGCTGTGCTTTAAACCTAAGAGTATGCAGGTGTTCTCCCTTGAGATGTCCATTTTTACCTAGATGTTTGTGGAGTCCACTCCTCAGGCAGCTCCTGTCATTTTGCTGAATGTCACCAAGCATATACTGTCACTTCTCTGATGCCAAGGAGGAAGGTGATGCCTTTACTTTCTAGCAAAATAGCCCCTGTCCTTTTGGTAGCACATTTAAAGGTCAGCACCCCCTCTGTCCTTCTATTGCCTCCTCTGCCCTCACTGCCATCTATATAACCTTTCTGTACTGAATGCTGCTTCTATAAAATGTACTGGAGCTGCATTTTAAAGAGGTTAGTTTCCTTAAGTCTGAAGGTGCTAGTCGACTGTAAGCTTGAGGTGCAACACTGGAAATAATTCCATGACTTAGAGGTAGGTGGCTCACCTTGTTATAGAGTCTTGTCTTTCTAGAAGTTGCTATTACTGAAATGATCTTGAGAAAGACTTGTAAATTTCAGGAATTTCCTGAGATTGTTTTATTTACTTGACAAGCCTTAAAGGAATGTTTCAGTTTGCAGGTCACCTTGGTTTCTTTAGTAAAAAGTCCATACTTTATGGGTCTAGCTCTAGACATACACAGTTTGCTTGTTTGTTTTTAAGGGGAATATTTTTAACTTGGACCTTATATGCTTGCCATTTTTGGATTATACCACAGCTGATGCATATTTCAGTTTCGAGTTGTTTTCTTAACAAAATTAGCCAAGGCAGTCTTGGTAGTTTTAGTGGAGGAATCTTACCTGTTGCTGAAGTCCCATTTAATTTCACATGCCTTGCACCTGTCTCTTAGCAACTAGCATATAAATTGCGTATAGACACAAATATTTTTAAATGTGTAATAAAGAACCTAGAGTTACTTTAAAAACCTTTTTAAAATAAAGTTTGTATGTGGTGATTTTTAATGATAGATTATAATGTATCTTTCATGATGGTGATTAAGTTGTAAGTTTAGTCAAACATCTGTTTATTTAGCAGTGATCATGAATATTCCCTTTGCAATTAACATTGATTTAGGAAAGATCTATATTTATAATTAATAGATTATGAAGGTGTGCTAAGTGTATTCAGGTTTCTGTTCTTCAGTATTTCTCCCATATTTCCGTCCATTCTTCCTTTTGAAGGTAGACTTACATACATAGTTTGCTTATGAGTACTTCTCCTTTTGATTGCACGTTGTGACTTAAAATTGCATTATGTTTCTTGATAAACTGCTTGCTAAGATAGTCTGTTTTCATTCGTGTGCTGCTTAGGCCCTAACTCTGTGTGTACAGTGGGCATGAAGTAAACACTCCTGCATGATTGGGCACTTGCTTCTGCAGCTTTTGGCGTATTCTATACAAGAATCATTTTGAACTGGACCGTTATTACTTGATGATGCACTCATTTTCTCTTGGTGCCTTATGCTTTCTCTCAAAGTAATCACCCGAAAGCAGTCATCTTTTCCCCCTTTTTTGTTTTCAGGAAAGTAATGGTCTTGCTAAAGTCCATTGTCAGATGGTAATCTTTCATCTTGTTCTCTCGCCCTACATTCAGAAGCACAGGTGTGGAAAAGGAAATGATTTTGTAGAAGTGAGAAATAACTAATGTGCAGAGAGGTTGGTGTGCAGACACTGTCTGCTTATAAAGGCACGTGTGTACTTGGGTCTGCTTGGAGCAAGTTCATAAGATGCCTGCACTTGTAGCTGTAGCGGACCGCTCCATTATCTCATGCGTACAGACTTAACCGTGCACATTACAGGACCGTAGAACTGGAGTTTCTTTCCTACTCTGCTAATAGTTAGGAAGGGTTCGGTCCAAGAACTGTAAACTGTCCAACAATGACAGGTACTGTCAGTATTTTGAGCACCCTTAGCAAGGAGGAAGGAATTTTGGAAGGGGTACTTGACTGAGTGATGATTCGGAGAAGGGGGCAAGCTGCTTGGGTGGTGGTGTCTTTTAATGTAGGCAGCCTTAATGCTGCTGCTCTGTTTTATTTTCAGAGTTCTGCTACTTGCCCTACCAGAATCTGCCCTGAGTTGTTTGCTGTAGCCCACTGTTACTGACCCGTGTAGGCAGACATCTTGTTAGGACAAGGGGAAGATGTCAGGAATACATACTTCTGTTCTCCTCGTCAAGGCTATCCACAGAGTTACCAACAAGGATTTTATCTTCTTTTTACCACTGAACATTCAAGAGCATGCCCGAAGCTGCTGAAACCTTGTAGAGTCTGATTACCAGCTGACTGGCTGCCAGCAGCTGAGGGAGGGGCAGCATGCCTAGGGGTCTTTGGTTGCTGTTTGGGCCTTTGCACGGCTTATTCAGCTTTAAGGCATTTCTATGCTCAGCACTTTTATTTGCTGAGGATGCCGTGCTTGTGCACACACCTGTGTGTGAGTGTTGTACATTACCTATCAGCACCTGTGAGGAAACAGTGGGGCATGCCTGAAGGGGATGATCAAGGTGCAGAATTAACCATCCCTTGAATGCCCTTTTTCTTGGTTTCATAACACAGACTCTATCTGCCATTATTATGTGTTATAATTTTTAAAAGTACCTTTAAAAAGTAGTGTAACTTTACAATATCAGGGTTTTACAGAAACAGACTGAGTTCATAATTTAATTCTCTTACAGAAACAAGGTTAAAGATTTCCCTCATCTCTTTCTTGACTGCTGTACCAGCTTTTTGTGCCCTAGCCCAGGTAGCCTCACATTCATTTCCATAACAATGGTTGTTGTACCTCAAACTCCAGGAATTATGCTTTGAGATTGAAGCGAATAGCAGGAGCCAATGAATGCTTAAATGAGAAATCCGTTTGTAATGTCACAGACTCCTCAGAGGAGGGCATGAGAGATGGAAAGCAAGAATGGGAACATAGGAATCCTGCTGGTAGAGTTAGTCTCTCCTTCCTTCCCAATTTTCTGTACTTATTTCATCGGGAGCTATTTTAGACTGGTTTACATGGCTGCCCCCCCCACCCCCCCAATTCTTTTCTCTCTGAGCATTCGTCATTTCAGTATGGTAGTGTCTTAGGTCAAAAGTTGATGCCTTCATAGAACAAAAATGCCTATTTATACCTTGGATTTATGACTTAGTTGATGCCTATTGTCTTATCCCTTCTAGCCCATGGTTGTGACTGGACATTTTGAACTTACAATTGAGAGTTTGTGTATGGCTAGGCAAAGCTGTTAGCATTCAAAATTTTTAACAATTTTGAGTAATCAGCTACTATAGTGTCTAGTTGTGTTGAGCATTATTTGAGGCAAACTTTGTGTGTTTCTTTGTCTATATATGTTTTAAATTCACTATTATATTTTTAACTCATTGGAAGAACTGTATAGATGCCATGTGACTGTCTTAGTATTGAAGACCCATACAGATAATTTGATTGCATGCATGGAGGCGATTGGTTGGGTGTGAAATACATAGAATTGAAGAGAAATGTGATTTTTAGGGAAGTTTTCCAAGCTGACCACTTTCTTCAAAGTGCTTGTATGTTACCTTTTGATTGTTCAAATAAATGTGTGTGTGTAGTTGGATATATAGGTATGTGTGTGTGTATGTATATATAGGTATGTGTGTGTATGTATGTATAGGTATGTGTGTGTATGTATATATAGGTATGTGTGTGTATGTATATATAGGTATGTATGTGTGTGTATGTGTATATATATACATATATATGTTATATATATGTATATATATAAAATGTTAGTGTATGGGGGTGGTCATATATGTTGTTTTTTATTTTTTGTTTTATTTTCAAGACAGGGTTTTTCTGTATAACCACCCTGGCCATCCTGGAACTCACTCTGTAGACCAGGCTGGCCTTGAACTCTGCCTGCCTCTGCTTCTCACGTTCTGAGATGAAAAGTGTTTGTGCCACCACACCTGGCTATAAATAGTTTTTCTGGATGAAGAAAGGACTCAAACTATAAGGTAGCCTATGACACTTCTTGCCCATGTTTCAGAAGAATCTTGAACTAGTGACATGGGAACAAAAGAGGTCTGGGTCATTGTTGAATTACTATATTCTGTGAAATGATGATTGTCCCATTTGTGGTTGTCACCCTTTCTTACCTGTGTTTTACTACTCTGCGTCAGTAAGCATCTTAGCCTTTTCTGTGTCCCTTACACATTTGGTCAAACGTGCCCAGGTCAACAGTGACCATGTTAGGGCCAGCTAGCAAACCACATGCAGGAAAATAGGGCATTGCAGTTAGAATGAATGAGGCTCTCTCACCCGTGCCTGTGATGCTCCCTGGTCCCTGCCCTTATATCTTCCTCTTGGTCTGTTTCTGCTTTTTGATTCCATAGCCCTGACCAAAATGTATATGCTCAGACTAGATCTCTGTACCTTTGCGTTGGTTGAGCCAAAATTATCTAAAAAAATTACATTCTTTGAGCTGCCACCCCAAACATGCCCACATCAGCCTGATATATGCTGGGAATCATTTGTCTGAATTCATAGCTAGAAGCTAGTTAACCCTCTGATGTGGGGCCGAGAATAAATATGTGTTAAGGACTGAGCTAAGGATCTGCTGAGAGCAGAAATAGATGAAAAATTGCTTGTCCTTGAAAGGAATTTATTGAGCAATAAGCTTAAAAAGAAAAAAAAAATCAAGCTCAGAAGGAAAGTCAGTTTTAGAAATCACAATCTTAACTTCAGAATAAGCAGGATGACATGAATTGGCCTTCTTTGCATGAAATTGCTGTAGATGTTAGGAGGCAGAAGAAATATGTAAAGGTAGGTTGTAATATGGTAGTTGAGTATAAGAAATGGCATTTGAACAGCCTTGAGGCTGGATGAGTAAAAGGTACGAGATGTGTGGGGTGCCGATAGTGAACGCAATCTAAGGTTCTGAATCTTTGAAAAGGTATGTCGGAAGTTGGGGGAATAGCTTAATGCATGAAGACCTTGTTGTGTGAGCATGAGGACCTGAACTCAGATCCTTAACGACATATAAATGCTGGGAGGGTCTGGTGGCCTGCCTTTGACCTGATTACTTGGGAAGCTGACCAGCTAGCCAAACTGGCAAGCTCCCGGGTAAGGGGGAAACCCTGCCTCAACATAGAAGACATGCTCGTACATATGTGCCCCAGCAAACACACAGAGAGAAAGGTCACGTAGTACATATATGGTGTAGTAATGACATAGCACCCTCAGTGGGTTGTGAAAAGCACCCCTGTAATTAAACACTGATTTTTTTTTTTTTTTTCTTCAGTACAACATGAATGTTCCTGTTTATGGGACAAAGACTTAAAGTCACTTGGATCTCTTCATGTGAGGTTTTGTAACAGTTTCAGGTCAAGTTCTGTTTTACTGCCAAGTGTGTTATAAGACTATCTTAATTTTTCAGAGGCTTTTTGAAACTATAAATTGTGGATCTGCAGTATGAAGACTAGAGAACTTTTAACAGTGAAGGGAGAGAGGCAGAAAGCCACATCTGGTAACTTTCTTTAAAAAAATAACTTTGTTCTTTTCTGTACTCAAGAAAATTCTTTCCCAATTTCTTTCCAGTTGTGTTAGCTTTCCTTGGGCTGTGTTTGTAATGGTAACAGGTATCTATCTGTGGATGGTAGAGTAGTTTTGATTTACTAATAGCCCTGGGGGGGTGGTAGGGCATACTAAGTACTTCCTTGATGATTTTGAAGTCAAGCTAGAAAACTAAACATCATAAGCAAACTCTATTTTATATGTCTTTGGCATTGATCTCTATTTTGTCCAGGTCCATTCTTTTCTCCCTCTGTTCAAAGACGTAAGTACAGAACAGATCTGGACCTACGATTATAAATGGCCTCCCTTGGGTCCAAAGAAATATAAGTAGCTTCTCTGGAGGGCTATTTGCAGATTTGGGACTCATAGGAAGGGTAGAGCTTTTCACGATATAGTGATGTGCATTGTTTCACATGTCAGACAGTAAAGCTGTCATTTTGTCAGTACAGTGTGTGGCCACCTTTTTATGCTACCCTCTTTATTTTCCCTTATTTTATATAGGAGTTGAGGCAGGGGTTAGAATTCAGAAGGTTTTCCAAGAGAGCTTTGTATAGTAATGAGAAAGGATGTTGCGGAACAGAAGCGGTCTTGATTTGGCCTAGTGACATTCTAGACTGGCTTCAGTGTCCTCCTTTGTTTGCAGGTAAAAGGGTAAGGTTTGGTATGATTCAGAGCAGTGCCTTGTTACAGCAAATCTGTGGCTAGAGGAGCATTTGAAAAATACAGAGTCCTTGCAGTTTTGCCGGGTTGTTGTTCTGAACAAATGACCCTATTGCGTTCCCTGGTTACTCAGCACCCTGTGGACACTGGCCTAGTCATGGGCAATTGGCTGTCCAAATAGCGTGTGCGGTTTTGCAGCCTGAGCTCTTAGTGAGGATGAGGCGCAGCGCTTCCCCAGCTGACTGCTCCAGGGAGCATTACCCGGTGTGCAGCTGTTGCCTGAATCCTAAGTAGCATCCGGTGTGAGGCTGGCGCCTGCCCGCTCCCTTTCCTTTGTACTTGCTGCTCTGTGAATATCTGATCGATGGGGCTGGGTGTTGGTAGAAATCCAGAAAAGCCAGCCATGTTGTTAGATTTAGCATTTTGGCCTCTCCAATCTAAGCTTTTCTTTTTTGTCAACATTTAAGATGTAGTTTTTGCAAACAGCTGTAAAGCTGAATAGCAGGAGTTGTGCTGGTCACTGTGGCCTGTAAATGGTGAGTGATTTTCATTCTCCTCTCTACTGAAGATGAGCACATGGCAGTGTGGAGAGGATAAGCATGAAGGTAAGCGGCCCTGTGTTCTGCAGTGTCAGTCAGCAGCACGCACTTGCACATCCTTGTGTGTGCCTAGCTGTATGGGAGACAGGCCATCCACTCCAGTGCCCTCCAGACTGCTCTGCTGTAGTTTTGGGTGATGCAGGGCTCAGCTCTGCACTTTTATGTTGCTTCCCATGTGTCAAGAAGAGAGAAACTTAAAGAGAAGGATAAGGAGGACTGTCCCCCCCTCCATGGATAGTAACTGTTGAAGCAATATTAACTTCTGAGACCAATTACATCTCTATAACCACTCACCCCTGCTTTGCAACTGAAATCACTAATGACCCAAATATCTACTGTGTGCACATGCAAAGAAAAAATTTAAGTTTAACCCTGAAATTTAAAATTGAAAAGTAATTTTTCTTAATTACTTTTTTTTTTTTCAACCTATTAAAACAATGTACAGACCCCTTGACTCCTGAGTGTGACCTGCCCTTCAGATCTGATGAGGAGACTAGGACCTAGCTCTACCTTCCTGTCCCTAGTGTTGTCTGAAGAGTCCCTCATGACTGCCAGCATCGATCAGCTGCTGTTCCCTGAACTCCTGTTTGTGTGCTTTGGCAACAAGGAGATAAGCAGGGTATTGACCCAGAGATCTTGACACACTCCTGGATTTTTAGGGACAAATAGCAGCCCCCTTCAGAATGCAGAGTGCTGAAAGTCCAGTGGCTACTTTTGAATAATGACTTCCTGTTAAGTGGCTGGAAGGGTTTAATGTAGAAGAGGCTGGGTTTCAATTCTTCTGGAGTAGCGTGTGCTTTGGGCAAGATGATCTGACTGGAAACTTGAGCAGTGCAGTGCTAATAGGAGACAGAGTGCAGGCCCTGAGAGGTGGAGGCTGTGGGAAGCCCCTGCAGCCCCAGGCACTCCAAGCTGCGTGTTGCTTGTGGGAGTGTTTGGAGTGAAATTGAATTTTTATTTTCCTAATGTGTTTTTGTAATTAGGAAAAATTCCTTTTTTTTTTTTTTCTCACTGCCATATAACACAAACCCCATTTCCTAGTTCCTCAATCAAATCTTGTCTATTCTATGTAGACCTAGGGGAAAGGTGGGACAAGAAAGGCCCTAGGTCCTGCATGTTTTTGCCTTCTCATTTATGAACAATACTCTATGGTTTTTCGGAAAAAGCAATGTGTGTGCTTCTGCTCTTTATTGTCTTCATGAAAGCGCAGGTTTTATCTTGCTTTCCAAAGATTCAAATAGTTTTTTATACCAGTAAACATTTCAACTCTTACTATATCGTCTCTTGAACCCAGCTAACCAAGTCTTACAATTATTGGTCACTATGAAGTAGTTACTTCTTAATACTTCACTGTTCCAAATCACAATGAGGTAATAATTTTGGTTCTTCAAGAGCCAAATCAGGTCCCCCTCCCCCAAGTCAGTTTATACCAGAGTGCCTCTGGACATTCTGAACCCATGTAGTACTTGGTTTACACCTTGCCCAAAGTGGCTTATCAATTAGAATTGAGTTGGAATTAGAAGTCTACCAATAGACTAGGAGGCAAAGAAAGATGAAATAGATCATAGTCTAAGTATGATATGTCATTTTGCCACCGTATTTTCTGTTAGGACTTTTTGTTGGACTCATATGTATTATCTTAAAAAATATTAATTTAAAAATTACATTTAGAAACTGTGTGTGTATGTGTGTGTGTGTGGACATGTATGTGTCTTGGCATATGTGTAGAGGTCAGTTCTCCTTTACCATGTGGGTCTAGGGGCTGACCTCAGGTAAGGAAGGATTTAGAGCAGGAGCTTTACCTGCTGAGCCATGTTTCCAGGTCCTATATTATATTTCTGCATGAGAAGAAGGCTCAGGTTCAAGAGGCCATCAAGAGTAGAATATGTTTTCTTTCTTCAAGTGGACCACCATACTTCAGAAACACTTCTCTTCGGCCTCTCCTGGCATGTTTTGCTGCCTTTTTACTGTAACATCAGTGCCCTTGCTTGGACCAAATTTCTTATATCTTTTATTCAATCTTTTTATGGAAAATTGTGTTGCAGTTTGTTACTTCAGGCTGTTCACTTCCATATTCATCACAGGTAGGCTGAGCTGTGCCTAGCTCATGTTCATGTCAAGATCCAGGCTGCTAGGTTGTTTTACCAGTATCCTAGGAATGTGGAGAGGGAAGTGTGGCAATTAAGAGCCTGCTGATCCTGATTTTGCTGGGTACTCACATATATCAGAATAGGGATATATAGTTTTTCCTGGAACCACATGGCCAGGCTTGACAGTGTAGGGAAAGTTTCTAATTGGTCACTCGGAAGCGCAGACAGTATTTTGAAACAGCATCACAGACTCTACGGTTACCAAGCTTATTTTGTCTTGAACATGGAATCCACTTTCCTTCATGAGGAACAAAAAGTTACAGAGTTGTTTTTGCCCTGCAAAGATTCACTGATTTGGTGGGCCAGTATTCACAGCATATAGAAACTAAAGGGATATAGTATCCAAGCTGTAGGTATAACATTAACTAGCATTCTCATAGTTCTGAAAGCTTCATATTTTTTTTTTCCAGCTCGTTGAAATTTGTAAAGGTATGCTTCTTTTTGGAGCCACATTGTAGGGGATGATCTCTGGAACTCAGAGAAACATTTGGCTTCTGGTTTTCCACCTGTCACCAATTTGTATTTTGGGTAAATGATGCCAAGAATTATCTATTGTAACTGACATCTACTTCCTCTGGCTTGAAATAGCTAAGTAGATTCATGCTAACTTAATTCCCTGTCACTGCTTGCATGGTAGGTAGCACAGAGCCCAAGAAGAGATTCATAGCCCTCCTACCCCTATGCAGTTAAGGGTGGAGGCATCTGACTGAAGATGGGCCAAAGGGCAGTTCAGTCTGCAAAAGCTCATTTTTCTTTTTCTCTGTTTCTCTTTGTTTGAAGAATGGCATTTGGTGGTTTGATGTGAGTGCTGATGCCAAAATCCAGTGTAAAATTTGATCATGTCTTTTCCTTAACCGTGGTGCAGACTTGACAAAGTAGAATCTGTCCTGCTTGAGAGACTTCTCACAATATGGTCCCACTGATGCAGGGCAGGTATAGGGGACTTGGCATTTGGCAGTGAAACTTAAAATCTTTGCAGCTGAAGAACAGCAGGGTGAATGCAGCGTTGCTGTATTTGTGCCCTTCAGAATGTACAGCAGCCGGCTGCAAATGATAGTCTAATTTGACGTGGTAGCTCTATTTGAAAGCGGAAGCTGCTGGTTTCAGAGAGGTTCCCTGTAGGATAATGAATTGTCATGCCTCTGCTGATTATCTAACAAGTTTGTACAACGTGTAACACAAGCTGACAAGACAAACAATTTTATTAATTTAAGCCTGCTGCTAATGGAATTGCAGTACTATATGAATGTAGGAGTATTATCCACAAATACAAGAGTGTGCTACTCCACAAATACTTGTAGTCTGGGCCTGGTAATGGAAACAGTCTATTAATTTTTTTAAGCAATGTTTAGTGTTTCCATTTGTCTTAAATGAAATGAAATTCAGTTGGATTTGAATTGAAAAATACTTATGCATGTCTGGGGATTTATGAAGCTCAAATAAAATGAGCTGTAATATCAGCTTTTGAAGTGGTAGAGTTGATAAATGCCAGGGGGCAGTAGATAAACTTATGGTTTTTACAAACCAATTACAACTAGAGTTTTGTCTTCAGTGTGTCTAGAGTTTGGTCTTTAGTTGAGAGTGTAGTGAGGCCTCTGGGGAGAAGGATTTTATTTCCAGTATTTGGCCTTTGATCTGCAATATTTTAATTTCAAATTCTTTCATTCTTAAATGTGAACTTGACAATTTGAGGGAGTCGAATCTTGGATTGTTGACTAGAATTGATTAACTATGCTTGAGAAACCAATTTGTCATCCATGAGAAATGAGGCTAGTTTAGGTGAAGAAGAAAGAGGTGTATCATGAGCTCTGTATAACGTAAGCCTGAGAAAGGTGCTCTTCAGGAGAAAGACTACAACATAACCCCTAAGGAGTTGGTATAGACTGTAAAGCTAGATGTTGCGATAATTTCAGCAAAAGAGGATCTATTTCCATGGCTTCTTTTCTGGGGGATATCGGTCAGGGTATGCAGCAATACAGCCAAGTCTTGCTACTTGTGACACTTACCAGCATGCATCGCTTTGGGATGTGGGATGTAAACTGTGTCAAATTAAAGTGGCAGACAATTAAGAATTTAAGGTTCTTGCATTTTAAAACAAAACAATTTTTGCTGTTTGTTCTTTTATTTATTTATCTTAAAAGATTTATTTATGTATATGAGCACTGTCTTCAGACACACCAAAAGAGGGCATCAGATGGTTGTGAGCTACCATGTGGCTTATAGGAATTGAACTCAGGACCTCTGGAAGAACAGCCATTGCTCTTAAGTACTGAGCCATCTCTCTAGCCTGTCTGTTCTTTTCTTGAGGCAGTGGTGTCACCATTGTTGATCACTTGTCTGGGACTATAATGTGACTGTTCCCCCAGTCACTGATGGCATTACTGCCTGTTAACCATCTTTCCTATCTCCCTCTACTGCCCTTAAAATGTCTGCATTGGGATTGGTTTAGGCTCCTCAGATGATGTGTATGGTTTTCAAAGTGTATGGGACAGAGAAGGAGGGGAGCGTGGCAGGTAATTTGGGCTAATTTAAGAATTCAGAAAGTGGAAAATAAATTGAAGGTGTGCTTCCACCTTTATTCATCTGATGTAGAAACTAAACACAGCACCCTGACCCCCACCCCCTTTGCCTCTGCATCTTGCTGGACCTTCTCCACCAGACTCTTCACTAACCAGTTCCCATAGAATTCTCAGTGCTTGCCCTCTGCTGGAATCCGTGACACCACTGAATGAGAGCTCCCTCCAATTGTATACCTGCTCCCAAATTAGATGTACAGTTTCTTTATGTCTTAAGAGGCAGAATTGCTAGCTGCTACCAGGGATGATAATATATTTTCAGAGTGGTACAAATTTCAGGTAATTTCCAATTCTATTCCCAGTACTAATAAAAGTTATTCTTCATTTAAATGTAAATGGTATTGCTCTGCCTATCTTTGCTGCTTTAGAAAAGCTTTTTTTTCCCTCTAAATAACTTTCGTATTGAAATCAACATTCAGTCATTGGATAAGGTACAGCAACATTAAGTTCAATGAATAGTGGTATAGGCACTGCAATATCTACCAAATCAAGATGTACAATACTTTGAGTGCCCCAGAACATTCCTCTATGCCCATTCCCAGGCAATATTTTTAACATTTGAGGTGGTGTGGGACTTAAATCATCATTGTTTAGTTGTGTCTATTTCTTGAGCTTCATTAAGTAGAATCATACAATAGGCACCTTGTTTCTTACACATTACAGCACCGAGATATATACATAGTTGCATTTGTATCAGTGATTTTCATGTATGGTATTACATTGTGTACACTCTGGTTTGATTATCTGTGCTCTTCTTCATGGCCATTTAGATTAGTTCCAGGATAGGGTATTGTGTCAATTGTGGCAGAGCTGCTAATATGCATTCTTGATTATATAGCCTTCCTTTCTTTTCTGTAAGAGTATGTTCAGTTCACAGGGTAAGAAGTATTTGGCTTGGTTGACACTGCTAAAAGCTCTTATTTGAAGTCTTGGAAAGTTGCTCATTTAGCATCTTAGTGGCTTTAATGTTTGTTATTCTGGTCTGTTCCTAGTACAATATCATTTTGTTTTCAGTTTGCATCCCCTAATGACCAGTGTGTTGAGAGCAACTGTTTACAAAATTACTGGGTATTTAGGTGTTTCTTATGAAATACATGTTTTCAAGCTGATTTGATTTTTTTTTTTTAATATATTGAACAGCTCAGCTTTTTCATACTGGTTAGAATTCTATGTATATTCTGAATGTAGTTTTTTAGTTGGATTTTTGTGTCATGACCATTGTTATTCTTAAGTGACTGTTGGTTTTTGAGATAGGTCCTCAATAGCTCAACTTGGCTTGGCAGATGCTCCACAGACGGGCTAGCTGTATCCTGCCTCTGCCTGAGGTTATAATACTCTCAACCATGTCCAGTTGCTAATAGTTTTCTTTCTTTCTTTCTTTTTGGTTTTTCTAGACAGGATTTCTCTATGTAGCCCTGGCTGTCCTGGAACTCACTCTGTAGACCAGGCTGGTCTTGAACTCAGAAATTCGCCTGCCTCTGCCTCCCAAGTGCTGGGATCAAAGGCGTGCGCCACCATCCCCGGCGCTGATAGTTTTCTTAAGTGGTTCTGGAAATGTCTCCTATGTCCTTGCTGCTTCATTTTATTTAGGAGAGAAGAAAATTTTGCTCTCTTTTTATTTTTGAAAAGCTTCCCCTTCTAGTGTTCCTGCTCTGCTGAAATGTAGGTAGGAGGCCAGTGTAGATAATCATGCATGGAGTCCTGATTCCCAGGTGAGTTTCAGTTTTCCTTGAATGGCACCAATTCCTCTTTGAGAAATATATATCAGTCTTGTGACATAGACACCAGACTCGCTCAGCAGCCACTGTGATCTTGCTATACAATGGTGAAACATTTAAAAATACACAGCAAAATTATAAAACAGCATTGTTGATAAGTATTGCTACTGTTCCTATTGACAAATGAGGTGATTAAAGCTCACAAAGAAGTCCTGTGGCGAGCTAGGCATGGTTTGATGGGATGCTGGTCCTTCATGTCCTCGTTTCCTTCACAGCTGGGCCCTGACCTGTACAATACTGTTAGGAAATTTTTACTATGTTCAAAGTGTTTCCTTTATAAAGTCAGCTGTAAAAGAAAAACAAAGCTCCACCCTTAGAGAATTTATTTACATTCTTAGTCCATCTATTGTATACTGTGATACATTAGATTTTGATAGTTTAATTAATTACTTGGTTTAATTTATAAATTTAACAGATTGGATATACAAAGTCAAGTTATTTTCATATTTTTTTTAATTGATAATTTTCTGGTAATGTGTAACAGTTGTGTCGAAATCCTATTTCAGCACACTGCTATTAGGTCTTGAGGTTTTTCATGTTGATTTTTTTATTGCTAAATCTACTTGGGTACATTTCAATTGATATGCTACCTATTGGTGAAAACGTGGAATAAGCAGTTTTAAAGGGAGGAACAGTTGTTGCTTTCAGATTTTTTAAGGGAACAGGCACTATTAGACACTATAGGACTGTTTTAATGAACAGAGAGTAATCTGAATGTTATATGATATAATATAGGCAGGTATCTGTCAGGCTTTCTCTGTGTAAAGGTTTGTTTGCTTCTCTCTCTCTTTCTCTCTCTCTCTCTCTGAATCAATACTGTGTGGGAAGCCCTATTGGAATTATATAAATTCTTTTTAAGTTATGTCAGTATAGAGCCATGTTTTTATACTTTATTCAGTGAGTTATGCATTAATAGTTTCTTTTGTTTTGCTGCCCAAATCGCCCCCAATTAGCCAGTGACATACCTTTTAAGCTGACTTCATGGTTCTGGAATGGGACCTAATTCAAGCACCTCTACCTCCACTCTTAACATTTCTTTTTGGTTTTTCGAGACAGGGTTTCTCTGTATAGCCCTGGCTGTCCTGGAACTCACTTGGTAGACCAGGCTGGCCTCGAACTCAGAAATCCGCCTGCCTCTGCCTGAGTTAACATTTCTTTAAGAAGTGTTCTTAGATGTGTTCCTCATTGCTGGAGTGCTGGACTGTTGCTTTCAGATCCTGTCATGTAATCGGAACTATAGAATAAATGTATGAAAACTCGCACACACACCTTTATTTTTGTAGCTATATCTCTTTGGAATTACACATGATTTATTTATGCCAATGCCTTTTATTTTAACCCAAACTATAAGGTTCATCTCCTGTTCTTTAACAGTGAGAGGCCCCCTTCTGATTCTTGCCGACTTGGTCAATTCCTTTATATGTAACTAGTTCTTTCATTTTTGCTCCCTAGATAGGTACTCCAATCAGCACCCTTCCCCCTCAAGCAGAAACTCTTGTTTGACACAAATACGTTCTTATATTCCTGTCTCCCCCTTGCTTGTCCTTCTTGGGGTTCTGACACTTGACAGGGTATGCTGTCTGTGGAACCATCTTAACAACTTGAACTGTGGCTAGAAATGTCATCTTAGTTCACCTAGGATTTGGATTTGTGCTCTGTGACTTGATGCATTAATCATTTTTTTGTCCCATTATTTGTTCCCTCCTTATTATGTGAAAAGAGTAGAGTAACAGGCATGTCCTTTTGATATGAAGAAATGACATTATTGTCTATGAAGTTCATGTCTGAGAACTGTGTAATGGTATTATAAAACTCATACACACACACACACACACACACACACACACACACATTTCACATTGCTTTAAGTAAGCTTACAGTTTTGTGTTGGCAGCATTGTGTTGCAGGCAGCCACAAGGCCTCCAAGTTGGACATACTGAATGATGGTCAAGCTAGGTGTGTCTGAAACTGGCTCCATCTCTAGGTCTTAGACACTGAGAGGATATTAAGTTTAAATCTATGTTTGAATATATAACATTGACACTCTAATGATGGTTGTCTATGTTTCCTGATTAGGAAATAAGGCTAAATGAGCAAGTACCCAGGACTCCCTTTATCCCCTTTTTTTAGTTTGCTATATACAGTGATCCTTTTGCTTAATCACAGCTATTTAAGGGTGTTTTATTTGACCTTAATACCATTCAGTTTTGAACTTTCCTTCTTTTTGCCTAGAACAGTCATTATGTACCTCAGTAGTAATAGAAAAATTAGTCATGAATTAGTCAATGGATAACTTGGCAAGTATCTCAGAATGATTCTTTCACTACATGTTTGCCCGTGGCATCCAGTGTGTGTGTGTGTGTGTGTGTGTGTGTGTGTGTGTGTGTGTGTGTGTGTGTGTGTATGTGTGTGTGTGTTTGCCATTATTAGAGGAACTTCCTTGGCAAATATCTAAAGACATACATGACTCATATATCCCAGGCAGGCTTCACTTTTCTGATCTGCCTCCACTTCACTAGTGTTGGGTTTATAGGTATGCATCACACACCAGGCTCTGCTGCTGGGAATCTAACCTAGGGGTTCATGTGTGCTGGGAAAGGACTCTATCAATCGAGATACACCCCAGTCTTGTGAATTTTAACAGAATTCCTTGAGTTTAGTAGCAGTCCTTTAAGAGTTAATTTTTTTTTTTCTAACAAATACATGTTGTCCTCTTATTCTTAAGTCATCGAGGCTTGACTGTGTGTCTGTGTGTGTATTGAGTGCTTGTATTGCAAGGAGGTGAAGTTGAACTGGAATCCACATTATAATTGCAAACTGGGTGCCTATCAAATGTGTAGTTTTTTCAGCGTCTCAGTTTATAGCATAATACAATTTTAGGGAACATTTAAACAGCATAGCAAGGTTTAAAAATAGATATCAAGTGGTGTGTTGCGGCTCCATATATACCTTAACTAGGGCTTCTGGGAAACAGTTCTTGTCACATCCCCATATGGTTTTCTAGGCCACCTAGCTCTATCATTTTGACCATCTGATGCAAGATTAGCATTCTGGAAAACTTTAAATATTTTGCCTGCATCTAATTATGCTTCAACTTCATGGACTTCAACTAAGTTAATCATCCCTGCATCTAAGCAAGTGTCTGTGTTGGGTGAGGACGGAGACAGACAACACTTTTTAGAAAAATTCATGTGAATTCTTTTGTAATGGCCATCCAAGGGGTTTAAGATCTAAGGCCATCACTTTGCCAGCTATATTTCAAGATGACAAAGTCAGTACTCTAGTACAGCGAGGAGTATTTTACCTCCTCTATTAGTTAAGAATGGGAAGACAGTGAAACAAATAGGTAAGCATACCAAAAGTGGGAGACTTTTAACATAAACGTGCATTAAGAGCTTAGCTCTCCTGCACTCCTCCTCCTCCTTCCCCACATTTTCCAAGAGCTCTGGCAACCTGAGAGTTCCACTTTGGTTCACTCCCACCCGGTGGTTCAAAGCCCAGCATCCATCTGGTCTCATTAGTCAGTTGGTTTCACTTTTAACCACCATTTTTCTTGGAAAGCTGTTAAAATTAGTTTCATGCCCTGCAGGTCTTGACTCTTATTTCTCAAAGCCCTTGCCTTTTCACAATACCCTGTCTTCAGTTTTTCTTTGAAGGCATGTCCTGTGTAGCAGGTGTGACTGGTTAGTGTTCTCCAAAGATTTATACCTTGATTTCATTTTATTTTTTCAAATTACTGGCTGTTTTAGGTAATCTCAAGAAATGCACACCAGAAGTTAAATGATAAAATAGTAACTCTGTGGTATAGATGTTTAGAAATAATTATTATTTATATAATTACTTATAATTATTCTTGTAATAAAATGGATGGGTAGATCTAGATCCCCTCTCTTTGAGAGCAGACTTGATTTTATCTCTAAATGTGTTCAGAGGTTCTCTTTGTCCCTCAAATGTACATACATCCCTGATGTTCACATTCATCAGGATAGCAGTCATTTTCGGACTTATTATAAGGAATCCATTTTCATTCTATTACATCTTTAAAAGCCCTGTATCTGGGTGTAGTGCAGTCTGAGATACTTCCTTGGCTAAAGGACTTCAACACGAAATCTGGAGGAACATAGTTCAGCCTCTAAGTTAAGCAGACATGCTCGACATCCTGACCTATCAAAGTGACTTTGGTGTAGACTTTATATCTGAAGTGACTGAGAACCCAAGTAAGTTCAAATCTAGCACCTAAATAAAGGGTCACATGCTACAGTAACCTCAGGTACACGGGTGATTGGAGGCAGACCGATGATGAGGGCTTGCTGGCCAGCTAATCACATCCTAAACCAAGCTTCAGTAAGACTCAAAAAAAAAAAAAAAAAAAGTATAGACTTTAATGTTCCACACATATGAGCACACATGGATATGCATGTAACTATGTAGGTGGCTTTATCACTAGTGTACAATCTTTTTTAGGTAGTCTTGTAGCTCCACCCAAAGACAGGATTTTAAAAAAGAGCCAAGGTGTCCCCAACAATGTTTCCTTATAGCATGGTCTCAGAAAGAGTAGATATAGGCCAAATATCCAGACATAGGGGAATAGTCAAGTAAACTTTGTATGACTAATGCTTGTAAAAGATTCATAACTTTTAATAAAGCACAGAAATCTTAATTATATGTTTTGAATTATATAGAGTACGTATTCTAATTTTACATCTATTAAAATTATAACGATTATTTGTAAATGTATTTAACATGCAGTGTTAAGTTATCAAAAAAGAAAAGTTAAGTTAGTTTATTTGTAGAACTACTAGACTTGTGCTGAAATAGGTAACATACAGTAGGACTGAACAGATCATGTGCTAGGGTACAGTGCAGCAAGGGCGCTTCTGATGTCAAGTGGAATAAAAGCAAGCATGCTTCTGGAGGGCTTCCTGTGAGAGCTGTCTGTAAGGGACTGTCCTCTGAGAACTGATGAGGTTTCTCTAGTAGGACTATACTCTTTGAGCGTCAGAAAACAATGTTACTTACACTTTTTAGTTGAGAACTTCATTGTAAATTGAGAGTTTTTCAGAGAGGTTTTGTTTCTATGGATTGATTATATATAAATAATTACTTATATTAGACACTGAGGAAATTTAAAAATTACCCATTTGAATCCTAGCATTAAGTAACTTTTTTTTGGGGGGGGGGAGGGGATAGAAATAACTACTATGAGAAGAAAATTGAGACTAGCAACATTTTTTTAGGGTGCAAATCTGTTTTTAATGTGACCTATTATAGCATTGTGTTCTCTGATCTGCCTCTGGAGTTTCTCTTCTGATGTCCTATTTTAGTTGATGTATTTGAAGGGATTCTTTTTTTTTTT
>NC_034591.1:48072895-48082113 GCF_900095145.1 Mus pahari
CATATCTTCGAGGTTTTTCCCCACTTTCTCCTCTATCAATTTCAGTGTCTCTGGTTTTATGTGGAGGTCTTTGATCCACTTAGACTTGAGCTTTGTANAAGGAGATAAGAATGGATCTATTCTCATTTTGAAGGGATTCTTGCTCTGGGTATAGGGCTGGTTGGAAAGGGGAAAGAAGAGAGGAACAGGCGTCTTTGCTTACAGTATGAGAACTGGTGCCCTCCATCTGCAGCATTTTCCAAATGATGAGCACAGTGAACATTCCATCAGCCCCATGGAAAGCTGAAAATTGGCTGTGGATTGTTTAGCCAGTGCCGTTGCTTAAAAAAATAAACCAGGTGTCTGTCACTGTCCTGTCATTCTACTCATTTTGGTTGCCTGCAGTTGAAACCCATAAAAATACTACCTGAAGCAAAACTGGGATGTGTCCCAGTTCCACATAGATGTAGAGAATGTTAAAAAAAAAAACAAAAAAACAAACAAAAAAACCCTGAAATCTTAGTCTGCCCCTGCGTCAGAGAACAGGAGCTGTATACTGGCCTCTGCCACTTGTGGGTCCCTTGTTTAGAATACATTGGGAACCATTCTTCTGATGTTTGCAGCTCTGCTACCATTTAGGTATAGGCTGGCTCCTAAATAATTTCAAGTGGCAGACTGGTAAAAGTCATGTCATAGAGTGATCTAACGCTGTCATTTTAATCCAGGACAATTCTCCTGCTGTAAAGTAATGAATGTGTGCTGAATCCAAACAATCATTTATTCCAAGTCATTCAAATTAAGCATGATTTGTTTTTCCAATTATTTCTATTAATAGGAACTGAATATTCATTGATTTATTGACATTTGCTGACAAATGTCCTTTTTTGTTAAGCTTTCGTGGTGGGATGCCATTCAATTTACCACCTCATTTTTTTGCAGCATTATCTTAAGCAGTGAGAAAGATACTTTTCTCTACATTCTGTCTGGAAAACATCAGTGTTCTAGAAAAGTATAAAATAAGAACCACTGATACATTGTTAGGGTCTACTAAATCTGATTTCAGAAAGTGATGTAGTTATCCATAGGTTAGCATGCAGTTCTGTACCTCGACCTCTATGATTTTCATAGAGGTCATCTTAAAGTTGCTGACTGTTTCCTCAGCCATGAGTTTTAACAGCTCTTTGTTTCATTTGCAGTACGAGCAGTCTGCTTCCTTTGGCCAATTCCTACATAGTGTGTATTTCTGGCTCTCTTTTGTGTATGCAAGTGTGGATGTATCTTAATAGTGTGATTTTGAGTTCTCTTCATCCTATCTCTGGGAGGAACTCTATGTACTTGCTGGGTCTGAGATGTTGCTGTATTGCAGATGCTGCCAATGGTTTCCTTTGGCCCCAGCCACCACCTTCAGTTTGCTGAGTGCAAAGGATACAGTAACAAAACCAAATGGAGTAGAACCTTGGCACACATAGAGCAGACTGTGGTTGGTATCAACTTTTTTCCCCCCTGAGATCTCTGTATAGCCCTGTCTGTCCTGGAACTCACTTTGTAGACCAGGCTGGCCTCAAACTCACAGCCTTCCTCTGCCTCCCGAGTGCTGGGAGTAAAGTTGTGCGCCACCACGCCCAGCTTCTCATTTCTTTTGATGTTAGTATATTTGACCTTTTGTTTTGATCTTCAGAAATCCTGTCTTCTTGTTTCTTATTTTTATTTATGTATATAACAAAAGGATTTGTGATCAGGAGAAGAAAATAATTTGTAAGTTGATTTCAGATGATGTCAGGACTGGTTTGTAAGATCAGATGTGAGTTTTTAAAATTGGAACCTTTCCTAATAGGCCCTTGGGAAATGTCTTAGCTAAACTGCAACAGTGACTGGTGAAGTCGATCGAGGTAAATTGCTCCCATTGCTGAGGGCTCAGAAACCAGGCAGTGAAAGCTAAAATTCCTGGGAAATCAGTCTGAACTCTTGCACATGGTTTCCCCTTTGGATGGAGAAGAAGGCTGGTGCCACTGTTGATGGATGAGAGGAGATTCAAACCTGTTTTTTGCAATGAACTGGTAGCATGCTCTTTGAGAAACTAAAGAGAAATTTATGAGACTACTATTAGGATCAGCTTGGTGATCATTTTAATATCAGACTAGTCTATTAGACACAGACCCTCAGCTATGTCTAAGAATGCAGCCTGGTGCCGTTGGACTGTAGTGCTTTGTCTCTGAAAAGTAGCTCCCAGTGAGTGCAGGGTCTTGGTGTTATTTAAAGCACGTGAATTTCTACTTAATACTCAACTATTGATCGTCTTATTTATTTATTTATTTATTTATTTGTATTTTAAAAAGTCAGTCTGATGCTTGTGACTGGTTAGAACAGGGATTATCAAGTAGGTATTTGTTTTGAGTATTCTGTTGACATTAGACATGTCTTGTGTCTTTGAGAAAGTCCCTTAAGCTCTGTGCCACATGGCAATAATAATACATCACAGAATTGTGTGGAAACATGAGGCCCTTTGTAATTGGTAAAACTCAATACTAACAACATCTGTCTATTCATTTTTTTTCAGTCTCTGGCAAGTGTAGACAGTACTGAATTAAGGAGCAAGCTTTAAATCCTTCAATTAAAGCTTTTGTGGCTGAGGCCTGGGGAGTGTTCCTGGTAGCTCTCTGTGACATGTGAAAATTCTTATTTGGTAGAAGTTTTAGAAGATGAAGTCTTTCATTTATCAAGAAGGATAAAGGATGCAGTGACTTCCTGAGCTAATGAGTATTGTGGGCCTGTTACATGTGTAGGCAGAATTATATAATTAATAGGTTTGCAGCTCCATTGGACTATTATAAGAGTGTATCTAAATCAGTCTTCTTTCCTTATTTCTTCATCTATAAGCATTGGGATAGTTAATTATTTACCATTCATATTTTAATTTCCCTTAGATAAACTTGCTTCATATGGACAGAGAACTACAATTTGTGTTTAATGTGTGGTCTGAATGTTTCCCTGAAAATTTATGTGCTGATAGTTTAATCCCCCATGTACTTAAAGGGGGAGATTTTAGGTCACCGGAGTGGAGTGGATTGATACCCATACATAATAAAAGGTGTTTGTTTCCCTGTTAGCCAGTTCTGTGCTCTCCTGCCACATGTGGGCAACAGAGTTCCTTCATTGTGGAGGATGTACCAACAAGGCACCACCTTGGGAGCAAAGGGAGGCCTTCTCTAGATATCAAGCCCACTGGAACCTTGCTTGAAGGTAGACATACAGCTTCCAAGTCTTTATAAATTATCCAGTCCTATGTATTCTACCACAAAGCATTCCATCAGACTAAGATGTAGCCAGAAAGTTAGGGTTTAGATTTCAGACAGGTTGCTTGTGGTTTCTATGAATTCTCTCTTAGATACTATATTATTTAGTCCTGCTTTTGCTGTCTCCCAGAATTGTTCTTGCCATGAATTTGGTGCAACTTATTATTTTCCTGTTTCCCCTACCATTCTATCCCTGTCTAATTTAGGCTTAGTTCCTCCAGGCTCTGGTGCCTATGTTCTGTGTTTGTAAAGTGCTGTGTACTTTGATAGCCTCTATAAATAACTAAACAGAGCTCATGGCAACAACACTGTTGCACCGTCATGTTTAGATAGAGTGTATGTTAGACAGATGAGGGCAGTGAGATGTCTTTCTACAATTTCTACAATGCAAAACTATCCTGGTCACATACTCATCTGCACTGCTTCTGATTTGCTCATTTATTATCTCTAGGATGTCTTATGCATAATGAAGGCCTGGTGCTGCTGCTCTCTTCTTTTATTTCCCCCTCCGTTAACATAGTAGAAAGGCTCCTTCACAGTATGGCGAGGGTCTAGCCAGATGCCAGCATGCTGGGCGCCCAGCTTCCTGTCTTGACTGTCTTTTTTTCTTTCAGTGGATCACCACAGCTGCCTTCACTTAGTTAGAAGATGTGAAGCTCAGAACGTGAAGCTATTTCTATTGGTCCTGTCAATAGAGTTTGATAAAATGCAAATGCCTGTAAAATGGTAGACTTCCAATTAAAAGGCTCCAGCAGGGAGTCTGTATTGATAATGAAAGTGATTAAGAAGACTCTAGTTTTTTCCATTGCTATGAATGCTCAACTAAAATAGCTTGACTTTCTGTCTATAATTGGACTCTGTTAATGAGGTTCTAATAACTCTTAGTGTCTAATAATGATTCTAGCATCATCTTCAGAGATCAATGCTAGGAACTTGAAGAACATACTTTCTTGATGACAGTGTCATATAAAGTCTTTAATGCCATCCATTTCCATTTTTCTATCTACAGAATCAACAGGAATGAATGCTTATTTTCTTTAACTCTGAGATCTAGGTGCATCTTTGGTCTGTATAAAGCTAATCATACTGTGGCTTAATGTCTTATGTTTTTAAAAACCTTGTCATAAGCCTAGGAGCACCGATTTGGGCATGTAAGTAGTAGGTGCAGAGTAACACACAGAATTAGTGCAGCTGAGGCACCATCTGAAATTCAATTTGAAGAGTGTTTAGTGTGTACAGCCACAGGAACAGCTGCAAGTTAGTAGAAACCTTTCTGGTGAAAGTAAGCTGGACAATTACATTTGCTTCCTTCTCAACCCACATAATCCGGGCCATGTTCTGAGCTAGGAGATTGTCAGGGATGGGCGCCATGGCTAGCTCACAGCACCTCACTAATAGCATGTCACCTTCCTTCTTTCCTTATTAGAGTCAGTGTTTGTGTTCTCTGACTTCAATCAGTCTTCTGTCTTATCACTAGGTTTTTTCTTGTTCACTGTTTATTCTTAAAGGACCATCTACATTTCCTTATAAGAAACTTATGAACCAGCCTGCCTGTCTAGTAAGCAAGGATTACTAAGTGATTACAGAAATAACAAGAACAGCTGTGGATATGCTTGGTGACTCAGGATGGTCATCAAGCTTGCTTTGTTATGTAGGTTCATCATCCTTTGTCATATAGCCTTATTGTAGCCATCTAAGTGGGATCATTGAGGACTGTTTTGTGTGCTTGGCTTGGGATTATGTGAGCCATTTTTTCCTGGTTTCAAATGTATGTTGATGTTCACATTCTTTGTACCTCATTACAGAGGGAATGTTGTGGCTTTTAAAATAGATTGTGTGTGTGTGTGTGTGTGTGTGTGTGTGTGTGTGTGTATCAGGGGTACATTTACATGAGTGCAAGTGCCGATTGAAATCAGGCATGAGCTCTTCCTGGAGCTGGAGTTCTGGGAGGAGGTGAGCTCTCAGAATTGAGTGCTGGGAGCTGATCTCCTGTCCTTTACAGGAGTAGTATGTGTTCTTTAACTTGTTAGGCTTTTTATTTAAATATCAGAACCAGTCAGGGTAAAATCAGTTGGTGAACAAGCTTAACATCCCAAGGTTGATCCCTGGAAACCATGTTGAAGGCCCTGGCAGCATGCATTTGTGCTCTCAGCAATTCTGCTTTGCCAAGGGAAGCCAGAGATAGAGAAGCAATAAATAGCACAGAAGAAACCTGTACCACAATGAGGAAAGGGAGAATCAACTCCTTGAAAACTGTTCTGTGGCCTCAACACAAGTGTGTCATGGTTTGTGCATATGCTTTGCATGTGCGCGCGAGTACACACACACACACAGTAGGCAAACAGACAAATGTCAGAATTAGAGTACAACTTTATCTTTCTTGATCATCAAGTCTAAGGTCAGAACATAAGACAAAGATAGTAAATAGGGTTTACTCCTCCCCCAAATGTATTTAGTGCTAGCTTTGCTCTAACTTTGCTTCACAGTATATGGGGTCAGGAACAATGTACAATCTCTTTGAATGAGATTGAGAAGGGATCAACTAGCCAGTAATATTTACTCCTCCCCCCACCCTTTGTTCCCCAATCCCATCTTCCTACCGGAGAGAGTGAGTTATACATCAAAAAGTTAAAACATATGTATGGCAGATCCTCTGTCCAGTTTTCTCTAGGGCTTATAATTATTTGTCCCGGGAAAGGTGAATTCCCCATGATTCACAAAGGTACTAGAAGTTGAACTGAGGATGGAGGATTCTGTTTGATTCCCTGAGTGGAAATGTTATAGCTACTGATACAGAGTTAGAGTGACCGAGACAGAGAGAGAGGTTGGTTATTTCGTGGTACCCTTTAGAATAGCAATGCTCTAGCTATATTCTGCTTCCTTGGGATTGTTCCTAGCCAGAGTCAGGGAGGCCAAATGTCAACATGTTTTCCCAAGTCTGTTGAGTTCTTTGACTTCTACTACCCGCTGTATTGAGTTACTGATGATGTAAGGGGACTGCTTTGGTGTCTCTAGTACAATTAATTTCAGCTTTTTTCTCTGGCAGTCGTTCCCTGGTATCTGTTCTGTTAGGTATAAACTGTCTGGTGTCTTTACTGACTCAGACCTATTTATTCACAATACCTGAATGGAATAGGAACAGATGGTTCTTTGAAATAATGCCTTTTATTTCCCTTATATTATGTTGGTGGAATCCTAAAGTTTTGGCATTTCTATGTATGAAGATTGAATACAGAATTTCATGTGGGGGCTTGAGGGGGTGGGGGGAGGACAAGTCCAGTTGTCTCCCCTTTATTCTTTTTCCATTATAGAGGCAGCTGTTAACTGGGACGGTGCCCTTTGTAGACCACTACTGGAGTTTACACTGCTGAATCCTCTCTTGCATTTTAAACTCTCAGCCTACAATGAATGAAATAGTTTTGACTCCTCCTGATGAGGATGTTTGTGGGTCAGGCTGGCAGCATCCCTCAGAAGCACATTGCTGTCTCCTTTGGGTTGAAGCATTTGTATAGCAACGTACTTCTGAATGGAGGGAAGAACTGCTTGGAGACCTCTCAATGCCACCTAGCTTTCCTGATTTGTGGTACTCCTCTTCAGTGTGCAGTGTGGCAGGCGGTAAATACCAGTACCCGAAAGGTCTTAAGCTGGTAATTAGGTTCATTCATGCTTCGTTCATTCAGTGCTTGGGTGTTTTCTTTAGCACCTCTATGGAACTCAAATATTTTTCTCAGTATTATGCCACTTACCAAGAGGCTGCAAAGATGCTTCTGAAGGTGGATGGGGCTGGTGGGTGGGTAAATTAGGGTAAAATACAGATTAACATTGCATGGTAGACTCAGAGTGCTTTGGCATAGAAGAAGGAACCCAGAGCCATAGAGAAGCTCAAATAATGAGAAATTGTATACCTCGGTAGTGCTATGCTGGCACTGATGACGTCCATGCTGGTGCACATAGCACCCGCCGAGTTTCTCCCACGCCAAGCTTTGTGCTAAGAGCATTGCTTGGGCTGTCTGTCTGATTACTCAGACCCCAAAGCTCCATCAGGTTAAGTCTTTATTTTAAGATGTTAGGAAATGGGAGGGCTGGCTGCTTTAAGATACTTACAGAAAGGTAAATTGCTGGTGAGTGGAACCCATGGGAATAGACCCTAGGTCTGGCCAAAAGAATGTGCTTGCACCGTCTACATCTTACTGTTCCGTATTTGCTTGACTTTCAGTTCAGTGCTTTATCTGGGTCACCAGTTCTTTCAATTAAAAAAGTGTAGTGAAATGAATGGGTTGAGTAATTTGTGTTGTGCTGAATGTTTATTGCTATTTCATGCTATACACTTAATTACTTCTGTGTGCTTATTGCTTAATTACATAAAATGCAGTACTTCCTTTATCATCTTTCTGCAAAACTGCCCCTTATTTATTGTGTCTTAAGCAAACCAGAAAGCAAGAAAGGATGCTAATTTTTTAATTTTGGTGGGTAGAGTTCTTTGGGGGTAATGTTTTATGAGTACACTGATACCTGATGGCCAAAGCATGTGTCTTGTCAGGATACAAGTATTCAGCACGGGAACATCTAACAGATGTCACCATGTAGCATCTTTTCCAGGCACTGGGGTGACATCTGGACCTAGTATTTTGGTATAAGAGAAATGGTTCTTGCTAATCATGTTGTCACAGGATCATACATCAAACAGAGCTGGGGGCTGTGTGTTTCTGCCAGTTGCCTTGTGATCATTATTCACCCTGAGCTGATGCAAAGAACATGATCAGCTTGGGGGCCACAGGCTAATTCTTAGTGTACACATACCATTGGTGTCTTAAAGGATCATACTTAAGTTTTTAAATCTCTATACTGGTGAAAGTGATATAAATGGGGGGTGTTTAGACCTGGTTGGATGTCTTCAGTATTCATGTTCTACTTCGTTGCTATATTATACCCTTGACTCTTTGAGTTCCACTTGCAGATAGATTGATGTAACATAATGGGAATCTTACAGGAGTGTAAAGGATAGGAACAGTTATACTAGCTTTTGCCAGTGAGATTTTCAGTTATGATGGATAAAAAATAGAGCTTTGTATTCATGAAACATATCCTGTCTTCTGGACTTTATCAGTGACATATGACACTTACTCGATTCTTAAAACTCCCATATTACCCCGCCCCCAGTTAAACATCGAAATGAATAGTGACATATGAAAAATGATGCGTTTTAAAGTAAGTGGAATCTCTCATTTGATTAAATGTGATACCTCTATTATGCCTCATTATGAGGCTCTAAGCCCCATTCTCATCTCTGTTTCTACAGACTGTACATTGTTCAGCTGATTGGATCACCTGGGTTCTTTTGGTTTTAGCCTGGCCTTCTATTTTAAAAACACACACACTGCTTACTGCTCATCATTGGTGTTTGCTCTCCTAGCAGATAATTTATGTAACACTTCATTTGGAGCAGTCTTCATAAATGTAATCAACACAGAGGGGCATTGGAGGATGGGAGTGGAATGTCTATTTCAGTGGAACTCATTTAGATTTGGTACTGTTTACCTCCACCAAGATAAAGAAAGCACAGTGGCTATGTCCTTGGCTGGGCCTGGAGGAGACTCCTGAGTGTGTGCCTTTTCTCACTAGTCAGAATTATATTTAAGGATCTCAGATGAATGGAGCTTTTTCTTGGGAACAGAGAGAGGCTTCATATGTATATATATATGTGTGTGTGTGTGTGTGTGTGTGTGTGTGTGTGTGTATATATATATGTATATATATGTCAGGATGCAAGTATTCAGCATGGGAACATCTAACAGATGTCACCATGTAGCATCTTTTCCAGGCTCTGGGGTGACATCTGGACCTAGTATTTTGGTATGAGAAATGGTTCTTGCTAATCATATTGTCACAGGAATGAATGAATATATATATATATATATATATATATATATATATATATATATATAT
>NC_034591.1:48082128-48103957 GCF_900095145.1 Mus pahari
ATATATATATATATATATATATATATATAATCATTCTCTAGTTCTACTTTCTTAGGCTCAAAAACCCTATGTAGTAGATAGTGGGCTTTGTGTCCTCAGTTCTAAAGTGACTCTTTTTAGCTATGTATATTTTAAGACAGGTATTGTTATTGTGTCTATGATCTTACCTTTTAAACATGGTTCTTTTTTTTAAGATTTATTTTATGTATATGAGTACACTGTGGCTGTCTTCAGACATAACAGAAGAGGGCATCAGATTCCATTACAGATGGTTGTGAGCCACCATGTGGTTGCTGGGAATTGAACTCAGGACCTCTGGAAGAGAAACTGATGTTCTTAACCACTGAGCCATCTCTCCAGCCCCAAACATGGTTCTTTTTAAGGTTGGAAGAAACAAGGATATTTGATCTGATTTTCTGTTTGTTTGTTTGTTTGTTTGTTTGTTTGTTTTATCAGATCTGTGTTTAAGAAAGCATTTTCCCTCATATTTCCAAACAAATGAACGTGTTACTCTAGTTTCTCACTGTGTTACTATACGCTGAATGTAAAGCAGATGTACTAAAGGGTCCTTTTAACACTTGACTCACATACTGCTCAAAAGTAACAATGGACTTGAGGCTGTGGCTCAGTTGTTCAAGTGTGGCTGCCTAGCATGCATAAGCCCTGGATTCATTCTTCAGTTCTGCATACCTGGGCATAGTGATGCACGCCCATAATACTAACTAACACTCTAGTGATAGAGTCTGGAAGGTCAGGAGTGCCAGGCCAGCCTGGACTACATTCGATCTCATCTCAAAAAGCAAAGAGATAAAATAAGCTTTATGAAGCATGGCACTTTTCTTCTAGAGGAGACTTTGTGGAGGATAAGTGAGTGTTCGCCACCAGTGCCCATTTTAGCTCTTGGATGTCAGACAGGGTCTTGCTGTGGGGCTAACTGGCGGGGAATATAGGAACCTCTGCTTCTGCTCGTGAGTGCTGTAGCAGGCATGGACTAGCATGCACAGTTGTCTTCTTTCTTTTTTTAAATTTCTTACATTTTTACTTTTGTTATTTCCAAGAATAATAAAATCTTCAACTTCAGTCTTGCAAGTCAGTCATGAACTCCTGCTGCAGAAACCCCAGCAAAATATATATGAACCAGATATTTATTTGTGGCTTGTCTTGATTTCATTATTTAATAATTTAACTATGAAATGTGTCCCATTTGGTAGTCCAGGCACCATACTTACTTTTCAGGTTATGCTGTCCTAATGTGATTGGTGCAAACACTGGGCAGAGAGGCCTCCACTCACCACCACAGTGTTGTCTGCAGATGGGAAACACAAGCACACGGTCTCACAGATCTTTAAAGTGGGCTTTTAAAAGGGTAAGACCCGCACTTCTCTTAAAAGCAAATCACTTCTCATTTAAAATAAAACAAAATAATGTAGTTTTTAATCCCCTTTCTGGTTACAAAAGTAGTGTCTTAGCCTTGAAAATTCAAGTAATATTTTTGCAAATTGAAATTCTTATGAACAAGAGGGAGTTTGGGGTGAAATAAGTAAGAATTACGGATGTTTGTTATAAGTATAATTTCAGAATTAGAAAAAAAGAAAGAAGGGGCTGGAGAGATGGCTCAGTGGTTAAGACCACTGACTGCTCTTCTAGAGTCCTGAGTTCAGTTCCCAGCAACCACATGGTGACTCACAACCATCTGTAATGAGATCTAATGCCCTCTTCTGGTGTGTCTGAAGATAGCTACATTGTACTCTCATTCATATATATATATATATATATATATATATATATATATACACACACATACACGTATATATTATACAATAAAATCTTTAAAAGGAAAAAAGAGAGTGGCAACCAATAATCTTAAGGAAATTTATTTTACATTTATTTATTCATTGTATAGTTGCCAGGCTTGTGGGTATCAGTAGTTTTGCATTTCTCAGCCATTTTGAAGTGTCTCAATTTCACATGACCCAACTGTTAGGTACTGTGCATTTAGAAGTAAGGTTCCTCATTACTGTCTCTTTAAAGAGATATTGTTGTGAGTTCAATTGTATCCTTTCTTAAAGGCTCTTGGAATCCTACCTGTTAGTGTATCCTCACCTGTCAGTAGTCTACCTTTCTCCCCACATGTGCAAATGACTGGTGTCCTCTTAAGACCAGATGAGGACGCAGAAGCACAAGGAAGACAAAGGCAGAAGTTGGGGTGACATGGTGGTAAGACAGGGAGCACCCAGGCTTGCCATCACCCTCCAGACCTACCCAAACTGGAAGAGGCAAGGAACTGAACCCAGACTGCAGAGGAAACAGGGTTCTGTCAATGCCTTGCTCTCAAAGACTGGGCTTTGAACTCTGTTAGAAAACTCCTGTTGTTTAAAGCCACCCATTTGGTTTTTTTGGCAATTTTCCTGTTCTACAGTTTACATTTTGTGATTAAGAGTGACTTTCCGTTTTAAATAACAATTAAAAACTTCATAGAGGTTTTAATCGAACAACACATATGGTAGGGGTGTTTTATCTTATTTTTGCTTGAAAAAAATTTAAGTTTTCAAGTGATCATAAGAAATTGCTGTTTCTAGAATCTGAGAAGCCAACTCCCAAACATTACTGCCCTTCTGTGTGTAAGGTGTGCCATTGTGGCTCGCCTGGGCTTCTCATGCAGCCTTCCTCAGAAGCTGACTGTGTTTCAAGCATCCTGTTATTTATTCCTAGTGCCAGGAATCCCTTTGCTGGGAATGGTTAACAGAGAGCACAGGTCGGCATCGATGAGTTGTACAGTCTTTATTTCAAATACCTTTTCCTTTTGTGTACCCTGGATCGAATTTTTAAACTTGTTTCCAGTAAATAAGAAGGATCTCTTAGATTCCATTATAGCTTATAGCTTTAAACAAATCAACCAAATCACGAAGATGTCAACAGATTTTATATAGATCTCTCTGACTCTCTGATTTTGGCCAATATAAACATGTTGCTTTATTTCTGATATTTAAGCTGTTCACATACTTTAGAGCAGGGAGAGAGAGGTATATTGAGTGTGTGTGTGTGTGTGTGTGTGTGTATGGTTTTTGAAAAGCCCAGAGCTAGGCAGGGAGCCTGTTAGCTCCAGTGATCCTGTTGTGATCCTGTTGTTTTCTCCATCATAGCTCTGTGATTAAGGTTACAAGTATTTTCAGGAAACTATACCAGACTATTCGAGTGAATGTCGGGATTTGAATTCGGGCCTTCTTGCTTATGCAGCAAGCACTGAGCTGTTTCTCCAGCATTGCATCATGTACTTAAAAAAAAATGTGTTGTATTGAGATTTATTGATGTTGAAGGAAAACTATCCATATGTAAATGCATAATTTGTAAAAGTTGAGGAACTATCTATATATAACTACAAAGCCATAACTGCAGACAAGATAGTGAACATGTGGCCTTTGGTATTCAGCCCCACATCCCTCTTCTGCAGCTGCTATCCACTCATCTGCTTTCTGTCCCCACACGTTAGTTTGCATTTGCTGTAATTTTGTGTAAATGGAATTAGGTAGATATACTTTTGTTTTATATCTAGCTTCTTTCCTGTCCACACTGTGACGAGTGTCCATGCTTATCTCCTTTTTATTATACGGCAGCAGCGTGGTCATGGCGGTGTGGTCATGGTCTGTGCGTCCTTTATTTGCTGATGGTTTAGGTGGTTGTCTTTTTGTTTTTTTGGTTTTTCTTTTTGTATTTATATGTAAAAGCCAAGAACATTTGCATATAAGCATTTGTGTGGAGTCATGTTTCTTGGCTTGTAGGAGAGTGACTGGATCATATGTTGGCACCATTCCTTCTGATTGTTTCAAATGCTCCTTTCCCTGGCCTCAGCGTGATTTTCTGCACATTCATTGCTGATCAGTGCTCTGCTCAAGTTATGCTCTTTACATCAAGTCGTGATTCTCTTTCTTTGCTGACTTCATCTCCTTGTACTTTGTGGCTTGAACCCCACCTCTGCCCCTCCAGACTGTGGTTATATTTCTAGGAGTCTTGTAAGAAGGACAGAGGCCATTGTTGACTGTCCCCTTGAGACAGAGCAGGCCCCTGTGTGCTGTCTGTTAGGCTCACTGTTCTTGCCGTGTGTTGTCTAGTGTCAGGAAGAACTGGTTTCAGTGCCTCGCCTCCGCCATTTAGGCAAGAAGGCCCTTTATGAAACAGAAATTTCATACTTGGTTTAAATTATTGCACTTTAAGTTTCTGTATCTAGATCCATACTTCCTTTATGTTAATGTACTATTTCCTAATTAGTCTTCCATTCCAGACTTTAAGTTTTCTTAATACCTTTAGCTAGATACTTTACTCATCCAGTTTAGAATTATTTACTATAGAAATGATTTATTACAGACATAATTCCAAGCTGGTTAAAAGGTCAAAATATATAAATATTTACATTTCCCCCTTTTTAAATAATCACCTTTGAGATGATAACTGTATTATTTTTGTCTTCTCTTTCCTTCCTCCAAATGCTTCAATGTAAAATTTTCTTGCTCTGTTTCAAATTCATGGCCTCTTTTCTCACGAATTCTGTTACACACACACACACACACACACACACACACACACACACACACACACACACCCTGCTCAGTCTGTGTAATGTTATTTGGATGCATGCTTTTAGGGCAGACCATTTGGTATTGGATAAGCAATTGGTGTACTTTTTGTGGGTAAGAATATTTCTCCCACTTGGTGCATTCCTCAGTTGCCTCCAGTGCTTTCTGTTGGGTTGAAGCCTCCCTGTCTTTCTCCTGTCCGCCTTAGTGTGGCTTTTGTTGCTGCCTTTATTCAGCTCATGTTTAGGCAATCATTTTGGTGGGATGTTGTGTGTGTACCTTCTGACATTCTTAGGAGACACAGTTTCAGAGAAAATTCCCTGTTCTTCTGGCTCTTAGAATCTTTTTGCCCCCTCTTCTGCAATGATCCCTGAGCAGGTTGTGTGTGGGAGTTCACTGTAGCTGTATCAGCTGGGACTGGCCTCCACAGTTCTGCATTTTGATTGCTTTGGTTTTCTGTAATGGTCTCTGTCGGTTACAGAGAGAAGTTTCCTTGATAAGAGGGCAAGATTTATCTTATTTGACTGCATATTTTGTCTTCTTTTGTGTGTGAACTTTAGATGATTTCTTAATTTTCTGTATTTGAATATTTTAGAAAATATTCATGTTTGCTGGAGTATTTTTATTTTTCTATTCTAAAACATGGCTTTATTGTTACTACTTCATGTCATAAGTTTATTGTCTTTCTGCAGTTGGATTTAAATCTCTCATCTTGCTTTCTCTAACCTCTTTATTTGTGAAATGCTTAAGTCTTTGGCATAGAAAGAAGACTTTTGCAGTGACTTTGAATAAGCTGTTCCTGTCAGAAGCCAGCTCTTACATTGAGTAGTGATTGGCATCACATGTTGCTCCAGCCCAATCTGCTCTGTAAAGCTGCTTGTTAGACACCATAGCATGAACTCCCATTTTCTCTGCCCTGTTATTGAGTCTAGAGCACAACCTGCTAGAACTTCAGGAGTTGGTTTGCTTGAGTTAACTGTGAGCATCGAACACACTAGGAGTTACTCTGATGAAAGGGCCTTCCATGTCCCTCATGGCTTTGATGTGCAAAGTTGATTATCCATTGAAAATAGTTTTTATAACCTGTACTTTCTCATTTCTATATTTTTCCAGTTTTTGTTTTAAGAAGCTGGTAAATGTAGGGCTTTCAAATAGAAAAATCATTGCACTTGTTGAAATTTTATATCAGAGAAGTTTCCTGGCTAAAGCTAAAGCTTTAGAAGGGCTTCTTAGGAATAATGTAAAACCGCCCATAATTGTAATAATATGTAAAGTGGATGAATGGCTAGTATGTGTATATATAGATATTGCAAAGAAACTACAGGGAACAGTCTAAAACAATGACTTTCTAAATCTGATCTCTGTGACAAATGAGAGCTTGGTTTATGTGGTGGTCCACCTGTTTGTTTCCAGTCTGGGGAGGTGGCAGAGAGGCTACGTACCAGTGCAAAGCAGCCACATGATGACTTTCCTCTTAATGGGCTGGTCACTAGGTAAACTTCTTAACCCAACTGTTACAAAATCCACTCAGTCGTGAATAAAGATGACTGCTTTGAGAGTGGAGGGGCAGGTTCAGTTTCTGTGCCATTCAGACATGTGAGTTCTGGCTGGTGTGAAGTTGGGCATTTGTATAACCAAGGACTTGAGGTAATGGTACTGGCCAGCAACAGGAATGAAGACATTGGCGTCTATTCACTCTTGCCTAGGGCGTAAGTCTACTCCAGCTCAGCCCCATTTCACTCCAACCCAGAACAGACATTTCTGCTCAGGGACCAATTAGTTTTAAGAACAGGGATCTTTGGGGATCTGTGTGCTCAGGGGAAGCACTCCCTTCCTTACTCTCCTCATCTCCCACAGTGTTAGAATACATTTCTCCTGCTGGCTATGCACTCACCTCTGATTTTCCATCATTAGCACCCCTTTCATCTTTATTCACAATTGAATGAATTTTGAAACTGTTAGGTTAAGAAGTTACTCACTGACCCAGCCTGTTAGGAATGTCACAGTTGATTTGACTGTTTGACATTGTTAATCCCCTCCCGACTGCCCCCCACTTTCTTGCCCACCTTCTCATAGGGCAGAAACAGGGTGAACCACCAAGTAAGCCAAGCTGTTCCTTGTCTACATGGGCTGCATGTAGAGAGACACATTGGTATTAGAGTATGGTAATGCTCTCTATAGATAAGATGGCAGAAATAAGCTCTGGGAGCTCTTGAAGAACAGCTGTGGTTGCTCATCGGCGCAGGCTTTGGGAGAGGAAACATTTCATAGACTTGCAGCACAACTCAGGGTAGGTTTTCTTCCTCCTTTCAGATCCATAGTAGAGGAAGGCTGGCTGTTCACAGGCGCAGTGAAGGGTGAATGGAAGCACCTACCTGCTACCTACCTGCTATCACTGAATTTCAATGGGATGTCACGGTGTTGATTTGAAAGTGTAGCTCCAAGGAGTCTGTAGAGTAGAAATGTATTTCAGAGACAGAAAGGGAATGGAGTGATTTTTGTCAGCTTCTACAAGGTAACCAGTTTAGTTTGAAGTAAAGTGTTGAAGCAGAGGTGTTTTCCTTAGAATAGAAGACTTATAGTAAACCTTTAAAAGTTCATGGAAGTTGTTCCCCCTTTTCCTTTTTTCCTTTTTATCTTTTTGCCGTGGTCTGTGCCCTCTGCTTTGCTTTATCTGGAATATAGCCCAAAGGCTTTTTCTTATTTCTTCATGGCCAAACTTGCCTGAGCTGGTGGCAGATCAGAACTTAGCATTTCTCTTTTTAATCCCCTTCCTAGGGTTTCTTGTGCCTACTGGCTATCATCCTCCCTTTTCCTTATGATTCCTGTTTTCAATGGCCTATTCTCAAGTGTCATTTTAACTTGATTTGTTATGCTAATATCGTAAAAATAATTTTCTTTGTAATTTGTCTATGTGAATTAAGGCAAGGTACCTACTTGTATACTTGGATATAAAATTTCCTATGCCAGAACTCATAGCTGAGCTTTTCAGTGTTGGCAGGGGATTGTTGCAACACATAAAGAAACCCTCTCTCTGACAAGAGTGGTAGTATATTATAGCAAGGAAGTCACAAATCATTTAAAATTTGTTTAGACAGTGTGCTTTTCAACATTCTTAGTCCTAATACATCTTCTATCATCAGAAATGCCTCTGAATTGACTCTTTATTTCTAGCTCTTTCTTTCTCTAATTATAGATATGGCTGCACAATTAATCTTCTAGAAATATACCTGATTTTGCTACTTATCATATAGTAAACTGTTAAAAAGGTTTCCATTTCATGAAAAAAAAGAGAGAGAACAGTGTCATATAGGCTCCATGTTATGGCCTCTGCTTTCATGTACTTTCTGTTTGCGTGTCTTTTAGAAGCTTAGGGTTTGTGGTGACATTCCATTTGTGTGCCACTGTAGACACTTAGTGGGTAGGGCCCAACATGCACTATGGGACAGTCATCACTACTAAATATTAGACTCACCCCAACTCAGCAGTATACTCAAGAACAGGTTGGTACAGTTTCCTAAGTCAGAGTGTTTTTCATTGTGCTTCATTCTTTCATCACCCTTTTATTTTCCTGTTCTACTCCTGTCTGGTTTGCTCTTTTCTGTTGTCTGGGTACAGTGCTCCCCACTCTTCACCATTCAGCAGGCAGAACCATCTTCATGAAGCCTTTCAGCTAAAGAGCCTCTCCCACCAAGCTGCCGCCAGACTTGATCCGAGTCTTGTTTTATGTTCCTCTTTTCTTCCCTCTCACTCTCTAGTGTATGGCTCATCTCCATTGAAAGATGTTTAGCTTCCTTGAAGGTAGGCTTCCTATTTGATTCAGTTTTGTATCCCCAGCGTGTAGAGTGGCTTCTTGCAACCCACAAACAGCGGTTATATAGAGTGGAAGGAGGGGTCTTTTCTGCCTTGAGGCAATAGCCAGCTTAAGAACTGTTTGTTACCTGAAATTTCTCTACAAATGCGCTGAAATATTTTGTAGAAGTTTAGGTTTGTCGTTTTAAAATTTATTTTGTAATTACTTTCATATCTCACAGAGTAGATACAGTAGTTTCTGGTGGGAAATTGAACCAACATGTAAAGACTGTCTCGTGATTAACAGGGTAGTCCTGGAAGTAGCCGAAGCCTGGCTACCCGAATCAGAGATTTTTTTTTGGGTTGGAATAATAAGGTATCAAAATTGCCAGGACCTTTTAGAGTACAGTGCCTAGACTCCTGACAGGATTCCAGTGACTCCTGATGTGAAGTCCCCTAAGGCTAACGTGAGACTTCCATGAGGTCCAGAGCACCAGGACTCACAATAGGAATAATTTCAGTATTGCTGTATTTCTGTTTTCTTTGACATCTCAAATTTGGACTTGGAGTCACTACTCTTCAAAGATAACTTCCTTTGTAATTTTTCTTCTTGCTATAATGAAAGCCTATCCCAGGGTTCTCTGTCTGGAGTTTAGCTCACTAATCATAATGACACTATTAGTCTGTCTTATCTCTTTTTCAAGAATTGTTTCAGTGTGTAACTGACAAATTAGACAATGAGAAGACAAAATCCTTAATTTTAGATTGCATTTTATCCAGTTGGGTCATTTAGACCAGAGCAACAGGCAGCCAAGTTCTTGAAGAATGATTTCACAGTGCACTAGGGATTTGGTTGCCTTGAGGTGTCTTGTGCTGGAAAGTGAGTTCTTTATGATTCTGGTGGCATTTAGAATCCCACTGAGCTATAGAAAACTCAAGTTTTATGACTTCCTTGTTAGGCTGCACTGCAGAGACACTAACACTGTCTAGTCAGTGAGAAACATGAGGGATTTTCCTGCAGGACAAAGCAAAACTAAGATCTGACATACGGGATCTTATTTTGGCTTAATGTGCAGAAAAGAACTGTCTAAGAAAAGGTGTCTGAGAGTGGGTATCCTCAGGAGGATGCTGTCATTGGTTCATTGAAGAGGTTTAGACGAATGCTGGTTGATTCAACCTTATAGAAGGGACCTTGAGGAGATTTGGAAAGACTTTCAAGTTCTCTTAGAACCCATAGGTGCTGTGATTCTGTGATTCTGTATTAAATGCTTCTCATTAAAGTTGTCTATGTCATATTGCAATTATCTTGCTTTGATTTGTTTTTTATTATACCAGCTAATAAAATTGAGCTACTGCATTCAAAAAAATGGAACTATGGCTATAATTGTTGAATTTCCTTTATAATTTTAAAACATATTGATTGATTGATTGATTGATTGATTGATACAGGATACTTAGAGATTTGTTTAGAATTCAGTATGTAGCCTAGGATGGTCTCAAATGACCATAGTCCTTTCCCATTAGCCTCCAAATTTTGTGTGAGCCATTGGGCAGCTCTCTTTTGTAGTTTTAACTTGTTCCCGTTCTCTGAACTTACAGGGCCAGAGATAATGGCAGAATTATTGTTCTATAGGTAGCAGGATAGGAAGAAGAGACTTTTGTGTTAGGATTTTATTCGGAATGGAAATCTGGCTGTGATCCTTTGGGACTTGATTGGCAAGTTTTGTTTTGTTTTGTTTTGTTTTGTTTTGGTTTCTTTGTTTTTGCTTTTGTTTTTCCCGGTCCTACCTTTCAGCCAAGGAGTCTCTTGAGATCGTTCCTATTCAGAGCAAGGTAGTCAAATGCCCTAGTATCTGGTGGAGCTTCCCTACTCTTACTAACAATCAAAGCAAAAAGTAGTCATAATTAAATGTCGCCTCAGTAAGAAAACTACCCCAAAGCAGGTTTGGATTTTCAGTGTCCTGTTCTGTTCTGAATACATAGGAACAATACCCAAGTTTTTCATAATCCTCATTTCACATAGGCTGGACCCAAAATACAGGAATCCGGAAGCTCTTTTCAGAACTTACTGCGGATTCTCCCTTTCACTTCAGACCAGTTTCCACATCAACTTAGCCTGAGCTAAACTGTGAGGCATTGATGATCTGAGAGGTGGCCAGATCCCGAGTAGCAGTCCTCACAGTCAAGCTGCAGCATTTTGACCCCGCTCTGGATCCCCTTCTTAGCTACAGCTCAGCAACAGCTCCTAGCCCAGCATATTATTTACCTCCTTACTTTCCTGTGGTGGGGTGGACTGGGGGGCCAGGGGGGTTCGGTGGGGACCAGACAGTGCTGGTGATCAAGCCCAGGACCTTTCATATACAGACAGTAATTTTACTGCCAGACTGTATCCTCAGCCTCCTGTTGTTTATTGACCATTTCTCCTAAGCAAAGATGAATTTAAATGCTGACCTCCCCTGTTGTTGAGTACAGGCACAGCTGAGGTCTGCTTATTTTCAGGGAGAAAGGTGAAGCTATTTCAGTAGAATCTTCATCAGAGCAGTAGTCTCTGTGATTCATTGTACAAGGCAGTGTGCAAAGCCTTGATGGGTTACTGTGTTCTCACCAGGAATGCCGATAAGACTCTGCTCTTTAGATGGGATATAATTCCTTTGAGGCTATGATATCTCAAGCAGCTCTGGGAGTTTATTTTTCTACTTAAACCTCATTCTGTCATAGGTTACAGTCCTTTGGGGCAGATATGGGTTGTTAGTTTGCTGAAAATAGAATTTAATTGGCCACTGTACAGAGTAATGATTTTTAATTTGGCAAGAGAGTCATGATTCAATCAGCCTATTAGGTCCTTAAAGTTGTGTGGAAGGGGGAAGAAGTAACTGTAGCCCACTTGGAACTTCTGTGTGGTTGTGCACACTGGAGCACCTGGCTATCTTTAAAAGCAGGAATGATGGGGATTAGTGGTCTGGACTGAGCTTTTCATCTGTTCTACATTTACTTCCTGTGTGAATGCCAAAGAGTACAAGGCTCTATCGGGTGAAGCATTATCTTGCTCCCCAGTTTCCTAGATCGGAAAGAGAAAAGAGGAGCAGAAATGGAGCAGGCCAGTTACTTCTTCAGTTCAATAAAGATACTGCAGGAGTGTGGGGTCTGATGGTAAGATGACATAGGAACGAATGAATATAACTCTGGCTTTATTTTGTTAAAGGGTGGCATATGTGAGTCACCTTCCAGTGTGGCACCTCTTTTGATTGGGATATGCAGAACTGTGGTGGCCATTCCCAGCAGACACTGAACCAGATGTGCCCGCATTATGGAAGCGATGTCTGACAGCTGTTACCTAAACTCTGCAATCTCCCAGATTCTCTCTTCTTCAGCCCTCTTAATAATTTCTGCAGCCTTATTAGATACGGAAGTGTTTTACTCATGAGGAACAGACCTCTCCTTGGTGATTGACATATGGGTCAGGTGACAGTGATTAGCAGAACACTGTGATTCTCATTTCCCGTTGATGACTATTGTGTTAGCAGACTAAGATCAGCTTCTTGCTGCCACAGAATCGTTTGGTGAAATGGGGAAATGGATTTCCTTCCATTTTCAGATTGTATAGACCAGTGCTGGAGAGAGAAGTTAGGTGAATTTACTTACCACAGTGATGATAGAGGTTGCTCAATCCAAAGGCGGCTGTGTAGGCCAAGTACTCTCATCCGTTCCCGTAGTCCCTGTAGTGCTGGATGCACTTAGTGAGGAGACCCAGCTGGCCTTTGTCTCCCCAGTGCTGGAATTAAAGGTGTGCATCACCGCATCTGACTTAGATGTTTATTATTTGTTGTTATGCATATGGTGTTTTGCCTGCATGTGTGTCTGTGTACTACATACGCATTGTGACCATGGAGCGCAGAAGAGGTTGTCTGATCCCTTGGGACTTAAGAGTTGTGAGGCACCATGTGAGTGCTGGGAATAGCAGCTGGATCCTTCCTCTACAAGATAAGTCAGTACTCTTACCTGTTGAGCTAAATCTTCAAGCTGTCTCCACTCTTTAATGTTGACATTTTAATTGTATTGATAAGAAACATGTCAAATTGGAATATTGAGGGTTCTTTAATATTTATAGAAAACCAGAAGCACATCTAGATCGATACACTAGCAGACTTGCCCAATCTTTTGGCATCAGAACATGACATTATTTGCAGAGTTCATATTTGAGAAGCATGCATTAAAGTCACTTAAAAAAATGGTTTGAACAAAAACTTACTATTTTAAATAAATTACAATTTTATGTTGGACTATTTTCATTTCATTGTTCAATGCTGCTATAGGTTGCCTATGAAAATGTCTGTATGTTATAAAGCGAACATAATGAACAGAGAACCTACCCACTTTTGTGGACTTATATCCCTAGATCATGTTATATAATAATCACTTTACATAGACATAGAGAACAGAGGTAAATTGGCCCAGTAGCCCCCCCCCCCCCCCCCCCAACTGGGAATCTCTTGTCATCCTGGAATTAAATGCTATAGACATGCCCAAACCTACAAATTTACCCCAGTTAAGACCCCCCCCCCCCCCCCCCCCCCCCCCCCCCCCCCCCCCCCCGCACAAACTGGAGAGGCCTTTATCTCCTGTCTCACCACCACACAGCTTTTAACTCCCCGTTTGAAGTATTGTCTTCTCGATCTCTTACCCTACCCAGCTGCTCATTTGATCTTTGCAAAATTCAAATTGTGTCACCTTTCTTCCTAAGTGTCCCCCTCATTTCCTACTCGCTAATATCTATCACTAGCAAGCAAAGCTGGGCTCTTCATGATCGGTCCCCTGGCTCCCTCCCAGAATTATCTCTTGTCTCTTTTCCCCGAATTCTCTGTTCTCTGCTCTTTCCTCCTTTTCCTCTGTCTGGAAAATGAGCTCATCTTCAGGTCTAAAATTTAAAGAGAAGTATGTGTCTACACCCTATGTCTGAAATGATTTCATAAAAGAAGGAAGACCTATTTCTCAAAAGGCATGATTTCAAAGTGATGGCTGTCCTTCAGTCTGGAGTAATTTATCAGCTCGAACTCTGCATGTTGTTTTCAATTTTTTTTTTTTATCTTGTAACTACTGGGGAGGACTTTACCTCATCAGTCCCTGGCTTCTTGACATGTGTTTTCTTGAACTCTAATCAGTATTGAAATTGACAGAGATGTTTGGATTTGGAGGATGTTAAAGAAGAGGGAAAGCAATACCTAAGGTTTGATTCATTGAAAGGGAGAGTGTGTAGTAGGAGAATAATTTCGAGAGAGATCCATGAGCACCTTGACAACAGTGAGGCCTGAGAAACTTGGCGGTCTGGGATGGGTGTGTGAGAAAGGCAGGCAGGCATTCTGATTCCAGTGGGAGGGAGAAAGGGATGTCCAAGCAGAAATTAATTGGAAGATGAACGGTGCAATGAGCAAGGGCAAGACATGCAGCCTCCCTCAAGATTGTTTAATGACTGCTTCCGTCATGAGCTGAATCTGATTATACAAAGACGGAAGTGATATTGATTCATTTTGTGACATCTACTCAAGAAAGGAGATGCTCTTACAAGTTTATTAATTGTGAGATGACATTCTTAAAGAAATATTACCTGTGATGGCCACTAGGGAGTTGAGCCATTTAAGCCTTTGCCCTAGAAGTAATTTAACAGTCCAGTATCTTTCTGGGTGACTGTAATTGCTAGAAGTTCGATAGTCATGAAATTTAGTTAGCATTCTGGCTATTGAGTTCATTCTTAATGTTTATTTGCAAAACCTCAAATGTGTGTCTAAAGCCTTGAATTCTTTCCCAGAGTTATCCATTGTATACTCCCTAGATATGAAATATCAATTTTACAAGCTGGCAAAATGGTATTTAATGGTGGCTGACAGGATAGTGTTTAAAGACAATATATATTGGATACTTAAATTTTTCTATTATCTGACTCTTGGCACAGATCATTGAATTTAAGTTGTACTGAGATTGCAGATGTAGCTGCCTTAATAACCTCTGCTGTGCTGCCTGTTTATTTAGTCTCGGACCTTCCTAAGCGCTTCTGCTTTCCAGGCATGCACAGAAGAAAATAAAAAAGTTTCAGCTCCTACCTTCATACCTCCTTGCATTAGAAAAGACATCTAAAACATATCAGGGACATTTTTCAGGACACTTTCCCTGGCCTCCAGCATGGAGCCAGACCAGTTTTATATGATTTGTTGGCATCAAGTTTTTGTTTCTGCTTTCCCTGCTTCTGAGGCTTAACTTCTTGGTTATACCTAGTGATCCAGGGTTTTGCCACATGGAAACTTAAAAAGTTGTGGGCTAAGTTTGGTAAATGTGGTGCTCAAATGCTCGGTGTCATGCTTATCTCATTTTTTTTTTTTTGAATTTTAAATTGATCTTCGTGTGTGTTAGGCATATGCACTTTCTTCTAAATGGCCTCTTGGATTATACATTGTTCAGTTACATAAGTAAATGAATCGTGTTACTGAGCGTGACGCATTTAAAATCTCATTTGTTACAATGTCATTCTTTGTCCACTGTCTGTAAATTTTGTGTCACCCCCATCCCGATCTGCAGCACCCCCAGCTTTTCAGAAGAGTTAAATAAGGCGTAGAGACCAGGATATGGGGGGGACAGCTCACCCTGAGGACTCTACCTGAATGCCTTTCCTTTGATCGCTTGTTGATTTTTCTTTTATCTTTGGTTATATTTTTTTGTAGTTGACTATGTGTGTGCACATATACGTGTCATGTCCAAGAATGGAATATTTGAATTAAATCCCAAGGAAACTTGAAGTGACTAATTTGCTATGATACTGTATACACAACCTGTTGGGTTGACTGAGTAAGTCACCTCTGGTTAGCTCGAGTACATATATTTGCTTGTAATTTCTTTTCATCTCCCAGTTAGGGAATGTCTGGGCACACCCTTTTCTCATCATTTTTATTCACTTGTTCTTCTGCTCTTTGGAGCAATGTCTTACTCCTCTAAGGCTGTGAACTCTTGGGTTATATCGTTGGCGTGTGGTTGGAAGGGATAATATCTGTAATTATTGAACACCACATAAAGCTCTCAATAAAATGGAATGAAAAAATAAAAAGCAGAGCCATTAATGTTTGCTTCATTCTTTTATCCTCTCTCCTCTTGAACAGTTTAGCTTTAGTAGAGCTCAATTAGATGAAGTAAATAATGATAATTTACAAAGAGATGTTTTCAAGGCAATGGCAACACAAGTGGGGAAGGTGTAGCTCTTTATTGTTCCTGAAGTTCTACTACTACAGCTGCCTATACCAACAGTCAGTTACAAAATCAGCATTTGCTTTAGAAACTCTAAGGTTGCTGCTATTCAAATAGACAATACTGTGTGTGGGTGTGCATGTGTATGTGTGTCACAGCGAGTCCTGGCTTTGGAGGCCATGATACAAGCTGTGCTGTAGGTTTATTTCCACCTTCTTGTGAGTTTAGGGGGTCAGATTTCTCAATGGCAAGCACCTTTACCCACCAAGCTTTCTCACTGACCCAGCAACAATTTTTTAAAGTATCTATGTAATGGGAAGGGTTTGATTCTTTTATTTGGCTGAGGTTTCTTTTCTCTTACAGTAAGTTTTACATAATGCTATTTGATTTCTATTCAAGCTGATTGCCATAGTAGTCAACTAAATATTTGCCGATTAGTGTAGAGACTTGTAAGTCCAAGTAATAAAATCTACCTACTACCGACATTGGCCGTTTGAGCAGTCAGTGTTTAAAAATAGTCTCAAGCAAAAGCATTGTTACTAAAAAACCTATGTAATTATGATATTTCTGGTGGATTAGTCTAGATTAAATTGCTGGCATTATTCCCTCTGTTCACAGTCCCATTGGATGAGGTCAGTTTATTATATATTTAAATTTTGTGGGTTGAACTGGAAAGATTTGAAGAGCCTCTTAAGAGCCTCTGGTGTTAGAAGTGGAGGACAGTTAGCTGATAAGTCCGTAGCTTTGTCCGAATATAACTGCAGTTTTTCTGGCTATTGATTTCTTCACCTAACCTGCTTATCTTTGGTGATGGAGCAGGAAGGGCACAGTGTGAGGTCACTAGCTCATCAGCCAGGTACTGTGTGGCATTTCTTCTTTTTCACAGTGCATCCACGGCTGCTTTCTGATTTGAGGCTGTTTCGTTCTTGATCTTAATGAGAAGCCGATTGTGCACTTGGTGGTTAGCAATACTGTGATGTATTGCACTTCTTTATGCCCCAGGAACTATGTGTACTCTAGTGACTGTCTTTTCCTTCCTTCTCTTTCCTTTTCATTCCTCCATATTTCCCAACTGGGATTAAAACTTTTAAATAGCTTGGGCCTAGAATATGTAAGACTGTTATATTTATTGCCTTTGAATCTTTGAAAATTAACTTCCCAACATTTCTTTTCCAATTTGAAATTTTCCATGTAGTGCCAGATCTACAGTTAATGCTGGGTGGGTAGGGTGGTAAAGGCTAGCTCATCACATTTTCTCAAGTGCCCTACCTGCTGTTTCCTTTCTTTGACCTGATTTAATGGAAACATTTCCACCTCAAAGGAGCCACTCAAGAATGCACTCTTAGTGGGAATGTAATCTCACTCTTAGGCTGGTGGCACAGCTTTGATGTTCTGGTGCCCTTGGTTGAATATGAATTGTACAACAAGGCAAAGAATCATAGGGAATTGACCGATTTAATGTAACATTCCTAGGCTGATGGGCATTTAGAGCTGGAAGGAACATCATTTAGATCTAGCCAATTCTTCTTTTTAACAGAGGTGGAAATTGAAGTCCAGAGAGATTAAGTAATTTTATTCAACAAACATTAATTGAGCAGTGCACCATGTGTTAGACACAGTACCAGGTGCCCGGGGCTACAGAGATGAATAAGTTTTAAGTCCCTGTTGGAGACATGTACATAGCTCTCAGATCATACAGTTTGCAATTAGCAGATCAGGGCATAAGTATTTGTGAATCATTCATGATCACATCCTTCTTCACTGATAAGGTGGAATTTAGCTTAGCTCTCCGTCTCTTTTGCTACCTTTTAAAAATTCAAATATATATAAATTCAGCGTTCACCTGAACTCTAATACCCTCTTTTAAACTAATGCTTGTTATTGAAAGATGAATGTGAGCTAGACACCTCCATTTTCCCGCCTACTCAACAGCCTAGCATTTGACTGTAGCTGCCCTTTGTACTTCTGGGGGTATATTAGAGTTGTTATGTGGTTATTATGATAGGCTCCATTGTCCTATCTTCTTCAGGTCCTATCTTGCCATGAAAATATCCCTTTTAAATGTGGAGTGAGCCTTCCCCCTTTTCCCTTTTAAATGTCATTTCCATGGAGTTTCAACTTTCTCCTTTCCTTGTAGACCATACTTCTGTGCATCTCTGTAGCAACTGGTCATTTATCCTTCAAGTCTTATCTCAGATGTCATGGTATGATGCTTATCACCCTTTTAAGACTGTGGGTCCTGCCACCCTACTCACTGTTCATAATTCTTCATGCGTGTTCCCCAGCCCTGTAGTTCTTGTCCTGTAAAGCAAGCTTTCCCTCGTCTCCTGTTGAGAGCAAGAACCTTTTCTCCAGTAACTGGAATATACATAAACTTTTTAACAACTGTATTTGATTATCCAGTGACTTCACACTTGGTCAGGGAAATCGTTGGCTTTGTTTTTCCCTTCCTTGTAACTCCAGTCTTTCCTGTTGTCTCTCCCTGCACACACTTGCATGCATGCACACATACCCTCCATTCTCGGACTAGATATATAAGCCAAATTTTTCATTGCTGCCTAACAGCACTCCATAGTGGTTTGCTGTTAATGGTAAATTTATAGTTCTATCAATTGTCTGTCAGTATATTAATTCAGTTAAGAAGCTTAAACATAACCCTTAGTTATACTCAAATCGATTGGCAATCCCTTTTTTAATTCATAAATTATACATGCATAAACTTGCGTTTAGCCCTGTCTGATTAAGTCTGAGTTTATAATTAGTGTGGGATAAATTATTGATTTTTTTTTTAAGTTAGAATAAGAGAATTTTATACTTTTTATCACTCTGGCAGAGAAAATATCCTACATAGCGATACTGTTCCCATACTTAATTGTAACCTAGACATTTGGGACCTTCACCATGCTGCAGTTCACCAACATGTACAAGTTATATATCTGCCTTCTAGGAAATCCAATATCCATGGTGCAAAAAGACATGTGTTGGTTGTTTCGCCCATCATGTACTTGTTGTATTGCAATTAATTATTTGGACTTAATGTGAGGAGCTGCTGACTGAGTTTGGGTGCCTGTTTCACTCATGTTGGGGACTTCTCTGCTGTGTGCTTTCCCTCACTGAAACTTGTACAATTAAAGTTAAGACATGCCAAAATGAGAATTATCCTCAAAGTTGCAGTAAATTGTTGCTATCAACATATTCAAAATAAATGTCCGTGTTTTTAGGATAGCCTTTTCTTTTATGTTTAACTTGTTCTGATGCCAAACCTTTATGCATTATATCTCTTTTAGGGATATAGAGGTAATGATGTTTTAGGCTGGTGTGGCTGTGAATTTTTTTGTTTGTTTTTTAATAGTAACCTCCTGATCTTGGGTTGTGTTCAAATCTGTAAGATTTATTAGGTAAACATTCTGTAGCTTGGTGGCGGGATGTTCTGGCTTTCTCATTAGCAGTGACCCTGGGTAGTTTTCACACATTCAGCAACATTTGTTAGGAACTGCCCAGCGTTCTTGTCACCTAATGGTGAGGCAGAGCCCAGCTTCCAGATGAGAGGGTCACCTTGTGCACATCTCCCAGAGGGTGGGGGTTGCTCCATAGAGAAAACACAGCCCAAAGTCAGTTTCCCTTTCCTCCTCACTTTTGAGCTCTGCTCTGCTAGGACCAGAGCCCTAGTGCTTAGACAAAAGGAACACAACTATTTTTCTCATACTCCAAGCTATTGTAGCACTGGTCTCAGACTTTTAGGTGACTGTTTATAGTCTCCAGTCTCTAGTGGTTCAAATTCTAGTTGTCTTCTAGTGGTGTCTTCAAGGGTCTCCATTTTCTAAAATGAATTTGAGAATTAAGTGGGAATGGTGGCATCAAGAAATCAGTACACTCCTTTTGCCCCTGTGTAGCTTTTAATCAGTTGTGGGATGTGGAAGGTGTAGTAGCTTGGGCCAGATGTGCTAAGGAAAAAGTGGAGATTTGACTAGAGAATTCCAAGAAGATTTCCTGGGAAACAGTAGTGGAAACAATTGTTTTTGTTAATTTGTTTCTTTGTTTAATACAGGATCTCACTATAGCTCTGCTGGTTTGGAACTCCCAGAAGTCTACCTTTTCTCTGTGTCCAAAATACTGGAACAAAATGTGTTCATTTTGCAGAACATTTGACATTTTAATTGATAAGTTGATTTAACCAATTTTAGCTGAGACAACAGTCACACTCAGCTAAATAAATCACATTAAATGGGACTAGATGATGCCTTTGTGGGGCTTATTCAAAAAGCAGACCATTTGAAGATAGTTTTGGAGACCAGAACTGGGCCAGCTTACTCACTTATGTTCATAAATTGTAACCGAGTAATCTCTTAGCACTAAACCAAATATCAGCATTCATATCTGAAAATTCTCTTATTAGTGTGGAAAATGAATTTGGTCTCATGCCTGATAATTCTCTCCGATTAAAGAGTCAATGGAACATTATCTTTAATGTACTCAAATTTTTATTATGGTAAAACACAATATAAAAATCAAGTGTAGTTCAGAAGTGTTTTATATATATATATATATATATATATATATATATATATATATGCATATTTTTATGAAACATACTCATTGACCTTTTTCATCTTGTAACTAACTCTGTGAAATAGTAACTTCCATTTCCCTTCTCCCAGAGTCTGGATAGTAAGTGAACCCTACCCCAACCCCCTCTCTTATTTTTCAGTTGCCTTAAGAGATGTTTGTAGAGTTCACTGCATGATAAAGTACACAATCACAAAACCACTATACTAGAAAAATGGTATTTCGTTGTTGTTACCAGATCTCCAGTGAGTTTTGCTATGTGCAGTAATCTTTTCTTTATTTACATCCTGCTCTGTTATTCGGTAGCCATATTGGCATATTTAAGCTAACTTTAGTTTTCCCTCTTTACCATGATTGTGATTTGCAAACTATGAATGTTTCTTCCTTGTAGTTGGGCTTTAAAAGAACAGAATGATTCATTACCTATGGGGGTGTTCAACAACATATCAGGAAGAGAGAAATTACTGGTTATATGGTTCCCTTATTGTATAACTTTTATATCTTTCAGACTCCATAGATTAGACACATTGGTTTGAAAATTCTTATTTCTTACTCATTGTCGGTTGTTAAATCTTTGAGCATTAATTTCTTTTCCATTACATATTTTAATTATGAAAACTTTTCATATGCAGTGCATGTGCACATATGTACCATGGGCATGAGAGTTAGGGAATAATTTCTCAGGAATGTGTTCATCAAGAGACCTGGAGACGGGCTGGTAAAGCACTTTCCTATACACATGGGAGGCTCCAAGTTCAAGAGAAACTTGAATTAATACTGTCCTGTAGTCAGTTTTCTTTGTCCAGCTACACAGGATACTTCTGGCTGCTGTGTCACGTCTGGACTGGAAGCAGACCATGTGAATTATTTAAACAATACAAACATGAGGAATGTGTAACAGAGTATGTGAATACTGAAAGAGTAAAGATGAACCCAGTGACATAAAATCGTTTATACTGACACATGTAATGCTGGTTGGTTATGCTGTTTCTCTGATTTTGAAGTAAAGCTCACTATTCTAGCTCTACTGGTTATTGTGGAGATTACAGTATTAGTATGTTTAATGTGCTCATCACATAGCAGGTACCAAACAGTTCATTTTGCTTTACAATAATTTTTAAGAATTTTAGAGTAGTGTTGGTGCTGTATATTGAGGTAGATAGTAGACCAGCAAGAGGAAGAGTAAAGGCATGGCTGTCGTGGTCAGTGCTGATGTGGGCATCAGACATTTTCAAAGACAATTCCATTGGCTTTCTAAGGCCTGATCTGGAGAATTGCAAACCCTCTTCTCCCAGATCTGGGTGCTAGTCCTATGTTCTTTACAGGACAGACAGTGTGGGGCAAGTTCTCCCAGATCTGGGTGCTAGTCCTATGTTCTTTACAGGACAGACAGTGTGGGGCAAGAAGCCCCTGGTGGCGCTCGCTCTCCTCTACTCCCAAGTAGCTGTTGTGGGTTTTTTATTTGTGAACTTGTTTACTGAGTACAACCAATGGCAACAAAAGGATCCCAAGCAGGTGCTGTGTAGTCAATTGCAGATGTGGTGAAGGACAGGCTCCTCTCAACAGCAACCTCCACTGAGTTCTTGTTAAGGTCCCTTCATTCATATATCAAGACCATGTTGTCTGTAACTGCTGTGACAGCTGACAATCTGTGTGTGTGTGTGTGTGTGTGT
>NC_034591.1:48104042-48163106 GCF_900095145.1 Mus pahari
GAGAGAGAGAGAGAGAGAGAGAGAGAGAGAGAGAGAGAGAGAGAGAGAGAGAGAGAGAGAGAAGAGGGATTCATAGTCTCTCTGTTCACCTGCCCGTTTTCCTCCACTGTAGTAGTGGGCAGTCAATGACAGGTGTTTCTGACTATGGCCATTTACACTGTATAGTAAAGAAAGGAAGGTGATCTTCATTGTGTAACATTAGATGGGTGTCTGACGCAGGATGGCAGAGAGCAGGCTGTCTTGGTAGATAAAATATGTGGTACTAGACACAGCAGCTTGATTTAGACCTTGGAGGGATGCAACTGGCCAAGCAAAAAGTGACTGTCTAAAGTGAGGCCTTTCTGCCATGTTCTTACATAATTTAGTCTCCTAGTTTGAAATGCGCAAGAATTTATTGCACAAATTTGACTGGAACTCTGGCTCAATTGAAGGTTCCTCTGGCACCAGCTAAATAATAGTGTCATATCCAGCATCATTTTCCCTTCTGTGTTGTTCCAGGAAGAAACTTTAATAATAATTATTATTTTTTAATATGGTGAAGAAAGGGAGATATTCACAAAGAGGCATTTCTCTAACAGAATGATACAGTCCTCTGAGTAAGCCCATCCCATTCTGCTGTTGGTTATAGAGAAAATCGTTTTCCTATTGTAAGAGATGTATTTTTCCCTTCTAGTTCCTTTCTTCTCTTTGAGAACTGTGGGAGGGCCTGTGGCACATTGCTGTGCTGGATGGGTTTCATCTGGCTTGTAGCCTGTGCCTTAAGTAACGGGATTGTCTCTTCCGAGGGCATTGACTCTCCATTTTTAGCATGAGTATGAAGGGTAAAAAAATGGAGGAAAAGATTTCTCCATTACTAGAAAACATGATTTGAGGCCAACTGGTTAATTATGAGCCTCCAATGAAGAGAAGTGGGGCTAGTCGGGCAGAGCCAGTGGTGAAATAGCTGGTCCCGGCTGCTGCTGCTGTGTAGTTCATGATGTACTACCTCCAAGTCCCCTGGGTTAGTCTGCGCTTTTACTTTTTAGATTTGTATTATTTGTTTACTTGCTGTTACTGTTTGTCTTCGTCTTTCTGGTACTGGGCATTGGACTCAGGACTCTGTTTGCTAGGCAAGGACTCTACCACTCAGCTACATCCAGCCAAGCTTTTGTCTCTGTGGGCTTTCTCTCTCCACCCCTTTCCCTTCTGCCTTTAAACTCTGCTTTGTTGTTTGTGGGCTTTTTACTGTTCTTGCCAGTGAAGGAGTTTCCCCTTTCAACACTGACTCACGGTTCTGGTTCATCTACAGAATTCCTATCTAGGTAGCAACAGTCTTCTCAGTGATGCTAATTATTTTTTATTTCTCCTCTGTTCCATCTGTTCATGTGAACAGCAGATGAATTCGTTTCATTTAGCAAAACTTAATGCCTATTTTCTGTATCACTGCCTGTTACTCTTCTAGAACAAAGGAAGGACTCTACAACCTGGCCTGTCTTTTCCTTTACTTCTTCCTGTTTGATGGTGGCAGTGCAGTGGGGGTCAGACTGAGATCTGGAACAGGATGGCTGTGTGCTCTGCTACTGAGGTGCGGCCTCAGCTCTTTCTGTTTCTTGTGGTGCTAGAGACACGCCAGCACTGAGCTCCAGCCCAGCTCCCCTCCATATCACTTTCCAGATACCCAGAACATACTTTTGCATAGACTTAATCTCAAATTTATAAGGCTTTGGACAACTTTTTCCCTTTATCTTTCCTTTCCTTTCCTTTCCTTTCCTTTCCTTTCCTTTCCTTTCCTTTCCTTTCCTTTCCTTTCCTTTCCTTTCCTTTCCTTTCCTTTCCTTNTCCTTTCCTTTCCTTTCCTTTCCTTTCCTTTCCTTTCCTTTCCTTTCCTTTCCTTTCCTTTCCTTTCCTTTCCTTTCCTTTCCTTTCCTTTCCTTTCATAATTGTTAGTTAATGGTCTGTTTTTAGTCATAACTTAATATATTTAGTGTTGAACTATTATAGCTGAGGTATCTTTAGCTCATCAGTCAGTTCATCTTCCCTTGAGCGGTAACCCTCTGTAAGAATTTCGGATTCCTTGTAGCTCCTGGCTCTTTACAGGTTGGTTTGTGTCTGCCCCCACCCCACCCATGATAAGTAATAGAGTTCATTGTGTTAAACTTGTGAAGAGACAGAGGATCGACTTAAAGATTTAGCCAAGAGGGCATGGTGACATGTGCCTGTCTCTAGCCTCAGATCTTATGAGGCAGAGGCAGGAGGATGGCAAGTGCAGGGTCAATTTAGACTTCGTAGCAACATTCTGTCTTTAGAAAAAAGGCTAAATTAGAGAAGAACATATTGATTGCTTGGATTTTATTTCTCACAATTGTGCAGTGATATTTCAAGCCTAGGTGCTGTGGTAGATCATTAAATTGCCAGTAGTTCTTAGCTAATAGACTGAGAGAGGCCTTCTTCAGTGGATCTGCTGTGCTCTAGAGCTGGGCGAGAGCTCTCTCCTTTGTAGCCCAGTTTCACTCATGCCCACAATCACAATAAGTACATTGTGAATTTTCAGAAATCTTTCCTGTTTTCTCTTCTTACTGTTCACTGTTGGCACTTTCTGACAGTCCCACGCTGGACACTGTGGAAAAGCACTTTCCCCCCTTCACACTAATCTTCCCTCATGAGGTGTGGCTGGTAAGATAAGACCTATATGAAGTAATTAAATTATAGTACTAATGGAGAAAGTGATTAATGCTGTAATGTTACTTTATCTCTTCTGTCTCTTGACATTAGCTCTCTTGTTAGATGGTGTAAAAACTTAACTCAGCTAAGTAGATTTTATTTTCCCATGGAATTTGTATTTTCCAGCCTGCTCTCTGAGCATGAACTTAAGAGTTCAATTACTTTCAACTTCTACATGGTTTTTGCCTTGTTATCTCTGCAAAACCATTTAAACAACTAGATGTTTATTTTCGTAATCCCAGGAAAAAAATGATGCCAGTCACCATGTAGACTAGTAGTAGCTCCTACCATGCTCACTGTCAGGAGCCAGATTTCCATTATTTGATTGACAGCAAGCTGTCCGCTTACCCCTGATCATCTGGTGCCAGGATATGTTTAAAGAATATCACCTTTGGATTAAGGTGCCTCCTTTCACCTTTGGCTTCTAGATTACCAACCTTGAACCTTGTTCTCTTTGAATCTGCTGTTCCTTTCCTGTCTAGTTATCCTGAATTCTCTCTACTCCTCTGTGGAAGCTGCCGCTGCCATTGTTTCTCATCAGAACAGGGCTTTTATTTATTTATTTTTTATTTATTTTTGTGGAGGGGGGGAAGGTTTTTGCCCAGTTTTGTGTGGGAAGCCGCACCTGCAGGAAGGACAGATGGAGCACGTCCACAGGGCTGTCTTCTTCTGAAGTTTTCTTCAGTGAATCTGGGATCTACCTTTCTGTCGGCTGTACACTTTCTTCCTTGGAATTCTTGGCTTCCTTTGGCATTTAGGTCTGAGGCACAGTGCTGTTCTTTTCTTCCACCTTCCTTCAGGAGCTTTTGCAGCGAGGTGAGGGGACCCCATGTGCTTTGCTGCTTGAATAGTGTGGTTAGGGCCTTAGAGCCTTCACACTGTTTATTCATAAAGTCTTGCCAGGGGCGGGGGCGGGGGGAGGCTTGTGATCAGGCTCCCATTATTTCCTCCCCTCCCCACTTTTCACTCTGTTCTCTCTTCCCTTTCTCACTGATTCTGAGCAATAAATAGCAGGCACTTCTGAAAAGGCTCTTAGTTGGCTTATGTAATTGAGTAGAAAAGTCTCTTGAGGGAAATTTTTTTTTTTTCTTACATGATAGTCTTGAAAATGGTCCTTTAATTTTGGGATGTGCCAGTTCCTGTGGACTATAATAATCATGTGCTGTGCACCGGAGATAACGGGTCAGTCCCTTCAAGGACACGAGGCTGCCTTCAATTGCTGGACTTCACTCACTCTTGGTTCTGCTGGCCGCTTGCCAGGAGACATTTGTAACTGGAATTATTGGTAGAATTGCCACTTCCCTTGCCTTCTTCCTGTCAGCATGGTTAGTTGAGAGCTGCCTGCTACTCTCTGCTCTGGTCAAGTTGGCTTGCTCTATCATGTGCTCAGGTTCTACTCCCAGACTTAGACTAGTTGGTTCTGAGGGATGTTTGGATACTCTCTTCCCCTAGTACTCGAGTGTTAGCAGCTGTCACTATCTAGAAGGTCACGGAGGATTGCATTCCCCGGTGGTTATTTAACCTACTTGATAATTTATACTGAAACATCAGTCAGGCACCTCACTATGGGTTTCCTGCCTTTCTAAACTTCTGCTTGCTTTTGTCTTTTGTGGCATTGACTTCTAGACTAAGCACATCTGTATTCTTTCTTTACTTCTCCCCCAACATTTTCAGTTGTGGAACCTTTTTTTCCGTTTCTCCCTGGGATATGTAAGAACAGTGTTAGATTGTAATTTAGTATTTACCCATATCTGTCTGTGCCTTTCTAGTAAACTTGCTTATTCTTAAGATGTATTTTGAATGGGAAATATACATAGAGCTAGTTAAGAAATAAAGCTGACACCTCTCCCTACCCCCACAGCAACTACTCCTGGTAGTGGTTTGAGAATGCACAGCTTGTGCATACTCCTGCAGAAATACTTATGTATTGCCCGTTTGGCCAAGATGGCTACAAGTTTAAGCTTCCTCTGTGCTGTGCTAAACTTTATGCTTAGCAGACACTTTTTAAAACAAACAAATAAATAGATAAATAAATAAATAGAAAGAAATGTGCTGCTCTCAGTGCTCTCAGTTCAGGACTACAAACTAGTGGATATCCTTGTGGATTCTGTCTCCTGGCTGCCAAGGGAATTGAAAGGTCCTTGATTGTAAATATGCGGAGGGCATGTGATACTGTTCCTATTTTAAGTCTATAATTCAAATGGAAATTGCAGCCTTTGTTTATTAAAATGCTATGTGAGGCAGAGCTACTGGGACTGGTCCATTATTTACTGTTTGAAATTTTATGCATTTAAGTCTGATCATGTCTGCTCTTATTTTAATTCAGCAGTCAGTTTTAAGATCATCACAGAGTATAATTCTGCTTGGCTACATTAATTAATATATTATAGTTTGTTTCATTTTTAAACAAAAGTCAAACTTCTTATTGACCCTGTTTATCTCATAGCACATTTTATAGTTAAATATTCCCTCTGCATCATGGAAAGCCAGATCTTTGCTGGGCTGTCTTTTTTCCCCCTTGTGATAGGGGAGAATATAATGTATGCTCTGTGAGGGGAATAACAGCCAGTTAGTCTGCTGCACACAGGAATAAAAGGACAAGACGTGGTGAGGAATGGCTGAAGGCGATCAACTAGGTTTAGTGGTAATCAGCACCTGCCTTCTGTTTCCAGCCTGAACATTATCCCACATTTATTTCTTAATATCATATATTACATTTGTGTTTGGAGGTGCCTGGACCTGCACGTCATCACTAACCCTGTTTGTCCACTATCTTTATCTTCCTCTATCCTGCATCGGTAACCATTAGCCATAGGTCAGAAGTGTGTGTGTGTGTGTGTGTGTGTGTGTGTGTGTGTGTGTGTGTGTGTGTGTGTGAGAGAGAGAGAGAGAGAGAGAGAGAGAGAGAGAGAGAGTTTTTATTTATTTATTTTTATTTTTTTATTTTGCTTTGCAGCTGACGTGTCTATGAATAGATAATACTCTTTTTGTCTGTTTATTCTGTATTATAGAGTTGTACTATGTCTTTCTGGAACTTTCTTCTTCTGTTCAATATTATTTTCAAATTTATTCCATGGATATGTTGCCCTAATTCAAGTTAATTGTTCTGTATCCCATTTTACAACTACACTGTACACAGTGCTAATATGGACATTGTAATACTTGTTTACTGCATGTAAGAATTTTCTAGGAACTAGACTAGGTAGGTAGTCTACTTACCTACCTGTAAGTAGAATTCATTAGTTAGAGGAATGTGTCAACCAAATATCAGTGCTTAGCACTGTGTGAGAGTGACATTTTATATTTCTATCAGTAGGTAAAGGATATTCCAATTTCCCTACATTCTTAAGTCTTAAGTATTTTATAAGTGTGAGTGTTGTAATGTTATTGTTAGTAATACTATTCTTTTTTCGTAAACTTACCATTCTGAGTTGCTAGTGAAGTATCTACAGAGTCTGCCTGTTCTTTCACCTGTTTGTTTGTTTGTTTGTTTGTTTTAATTTGTCAGTTTCTTGCCATGCATGAGTTGATGTGGTGGAGGAGTTCCACCACACCTTCTGTCCCTCCTCCTGACAAAAACCTGCATCTACACGGATGTTGAGCAGTAGTAGGGTGCTCTGTAAAGCCATTGTTCTATTGGTATACAAGGGTAGTCCCCGCCTCTCTTCTGATACCACTCATCTGGTCACTGCTTGACTATGTCTGTCATTTCTCTCATCTGAAATTGAAACCTAAACTCCTGAAACCCTGTTCGTCTGGCAGCTATGACCTTATTTTTGACTGGTTTTCAGCACACCTTTTGAAGGAGTCCTGTTTTCCCTTCCCTCATGTTTTTGCTTTCTTCCCGGTGTCTTGTATACTTATTCTTAGATCTGGCATGGCTTTTCCTTCTACTCTCCCCAAGAACTGCCCTTATGAATCTACCTAGACCATGCTTAGCTGGATACAGAATTTGACCCTTCACCCCTGTCTTGCTTGGCTAACTTTGCAGTATTTAATACAGGTGATCATCCTTAAGCTCAGTCACTCTTCTAGTGTCCTTGTGCTCTGCTAACTGGCTGCTGCTCCTCTCTCTCCTCATACACGTTCATTACCTGTCATTACAGACAGATAACCATGGTCCTTACTGCGGACACAGGTACCACTACACACTGTAGCTTTCACACTAGTAAACCAGTTTATACACAACCCAGTTTCCTACTTGTGCATCCAGCTACCCTGTCAGCTTTATGTCGATGTTAGCAGCTGAAGCATTCAAGCTCAGCTCCTGCTCATGCTTCCTCTCCATAATCCAAAGCACTTATGGTTCCCCTTTTCTTTGATGATCCCTGCTCATTCTTTGCTCAATTCCAAGTCATCCTTGATTCTTTCCTTTCTTTGACATTTCCTGTTGTGTTTGGTATCTGCCTTTGATACTGCTACTGCCCTTTTGTAACTAGCATCATGTTCTACCTAGATTGCTGTATTAATTTCCTAATTTATCTTGTTTCACTTGTTACAGTGGAAATCCTCAATCTAAAGAGTAGGGAGGGCAATGTTAATCACATCCCTTTAAGAAGTATTGTGTGAGGAGCTAGTTGGGAAATAAGAGCTGCCTTTCCTATCACCTCTGATCCTGCCTTCTGTTCTGGGGCCTAGTGCCCTTTTACTTGTCTTGAACCTATCAGGCACACTCCTGGTTCACACTTAGACCTCCTCAGCTGTCTTCAGATGACCGATTCTTGAATCTCTGAGAAGATGTAACTTACGTGAAGCCAGCCACAAGCATATTATACCATCAGCCTGCTTAAGCTTCCTCTGGCTAACTCTCCACCCGCATTTTCTTATTGCCCAGTAATTCTTGGCTTTCCCCCTTTCCTTTGCTCTGTCTTTTTGATAGAGAACTTTAAAAGTCTTACTAGAATACACTTAGCCACCTTTTCCTTATTTCCAGATCCATAATCTGTGTCTGTTGAACCTCAAGAAGTACTGTACTGTCTCAGGGTCATTATATTTTATGGCTACAGCTTTTCAGGGTAAAACTGGGAAGAGCCTGAAAGCAAGGATTTGACAGGAGGTCTTTTTTTGCTCTTCAAAAGATCTTTGACTCAACACTTCCCAGTTTTGTCTACTGGCCTAAAATGCTTCCTGTCAAAAGGCCAGATGTGTCTTCATATGCTGAGTTGTGGGTGTTGGGTCTCTCGCTTAAGGAGAGGGACAGATGACTGTAGTTATCTCTTCCGTTTGTAATGTGAGTCATTGCAGGGCCTGCACGCAGTGTCAGTTCTCAGGAGGAATGGTGATTACAACCCATATTGGTTTGTGTATTATCCGCCCACCAGATAAAGCAAGCATTTTCTTCTATTTTTATTTTGAAAAAAAAAATATTTCCATGTAAATTAGAATCTAAACTAGACAGTCCCTTTTAGCAGGAAGACTCAACTGCAGTCCTCTTTCCCTAGAATATATTCCATACCTCAATTGCCTCTTTGAGATTTCAAAGGCTTTTATGTACCTGGTAATTTAGAAGAATTGCTTTTATTTTGTGGCTTCTTTGGGACTTCTAATATCTCTCTTGTAAGATGTTTGTAGATGTCAGTAGCTCCTGGCTCTGAGGGTTAAAGTAACAAGATCACTCTGTTCACTGTGCTTTGTGTTCTTCCAGCCTTCCTGAGGGACAGAGAAGCAGACTCTGAGCTTGCCCTGTTGTTATTTGGGTGCTTGCTGATACACTTTTCTCACTTCTCCTCTTTTGAGGGGATCTTGTATCAGTCCATCCTGGATAGAGTATCTCAGATAGTACTCTTGTTTACATAACCACACATACGTATGTATCATCCTGCACTCTTCCTTGGGTTACTTCTGCAGAGGTACCTCTTGCCTTCCATTTTCAGCTTTAGAGTTTCAGTCAACTCTCATTTTCTAATTACCATGTAGAGTTTCAGGGTATGTAGGTAAGGCTGGGAAATTCAGGTGTTGTGACATGGCATAAACCTGTGTGTGGTAAACATCATTGTTTTGTTCAATTAATTTAAAACATTTTTGTTCACTGTGGCTTCTGTAATCACACTGCTACTCTTTGTAAATAGATTTTTCTTCCTTGCTTGATGAGTATGAATCTATTGGTTCTTTTTATTCCTGAGGACTGATTCTGATAACCATTGATTTTTGTCTTTATTAAAAATCCTGTTAGAACTGGGATGTAGCTCAGCAGTAGTGGGCTTTCCTGGCATGTGCCAGACTTTGGTTTTGAGTCTCCTTACTGAGAAACAAAGCAGAATCCTGCCATTACTGGCAACTGAAATGTGTAAGAAAGTTTCCTGTGCCATAGTGCCATCCGGTACTCTTTCTAGATTGTTTTTTGGTACCTCTTACCCTTGGCACAGATCATCTTGGCAAACCAGTAAGTTCACTGGAATTACAAGAGTGAATGGGGTTCTTTATAGGGGCACGGATGACTCAAAGCTCACCACACCATGGAGAAGTCCACCCTAGCTTGAGTGGTTACAGCTGATAGGTGTGGGGAGGAAGGGCTCTCCTGGCCAGGAATTGTTTATGGTTTCTTTAAACTGGGGGGAGGGGACGGTTGAGTTTTATTAGATTCACCTTCTATAATTAGTAAGGATGGTTTACTTCTACATAACAATGTCTTAATGTATGTTCCCTTGATTGCACCTAGCTTCCTGGACATTTATAAAATATCTACATCCATTTTTTGTAATACCCAGCATTTTTGTAGACTGTGTCACTCTCACTATGCACCTCCAGTTTGGCACTTCTCTTGTTCCTGTAGTATTAACATGTTTAGGGTCATGCCTAAACATACACAATAGTCCTGATTTCTCAGGACCTTGTTCTGAGCTTGGATACCCATGCTCTTTCTGCTTCATGTAGTAAATTCCTACATGTGATCTGTGAAAAGATGTGCCTTCTCTTCCTGGGAGAGTGCTGGAACAATAATTCCTTTTTTTTTTTTTTTTTTTTTTTTAAATTTCACAGAGGAAGTAAATGACCGTGAGATGATGAATGTGAAGCTCAGAATCCCTTGTTTGGCAAAGAATTGTTTACATTCTCATAAGAGATCTTCTTGGTCATAGCACTGAATTGAAAATGCCTTATTACGTGTTCAATACATCAAAGCTTGGGCAGCATCTGAGAGGAAGCACCTACTTCATTTCCCTTTTCCATAATATTGGCTTTAGGTAGAGTTTTGAATGTAGCATTATAATGATGAGGATTCCTAACTTGAAAGCTGTTTACCTTAAGTATTACACAAATTAGACAGACATCTCAATTTTTCATATAGAAAATAAATGGCACAGTCAGGACTAAGCTAGCTATCCACAGAAGATGGCAATCACTGGCTTTCATATATAATAGGAGGTAGTTTCTGCTTTTCTCCTCCATATACTTTTCCCCAGATACTATATGGCTCTTGGAGACCCTTAACTCTGTGCACACATTCATGTTCCTCTAGCATACTTAATCAGGGTATATACTAGTAGGGATGTACTATAGAGTTAGAGTCTTTGTTGATTTGGAGCTTACTCCTCATGTGAAAGACTGAAGTCATCCTATCAGACTCTCCAGATACGCTCTTTCTTAATCAATTGTGTAAGACTGTCTGGATACGCTCTCTTTCTTAAGGCCATCCCCCATGTTTTCACACCCACAACAGCAGACCGCTCTGGACTTAGTCCTGTCATCATGACTTCGGATTGGATTTCTACCCTTTTACCCTCTCTGTCCACTGTGTTGTCAAATTCTGTTAATGCCTTTTTCAAAATGTTCTCATAGCTCTTAAGTTTTATCCATTCTTACTCCTCTCTCCTCCCTCAAGACTTCCTTATTATTTTCAGAGGATGGTTGTTTAAAGCAGCCGTGGAGGAGGAGTCTAGGGCACGTAAGGTGATGAGCCAACTTGTGGATGTTAAAATATATTCCTTTCTGTCTCTCGTTCTGCTTTTTCTAATTCTAGTTTTCACACTAGTTATTTTCCCTGTCCTGCTAATACATTACGTACGATATGTCAGTAAAACTTTTCTTGATCGCTTCTTCCTTTTCATTTCTCTGAATTCTTAGCACATTATTTTGTATTTATTCAAAACCACTTTGTGTTGCTACTTTGTATCCAGGATCTTTTCTTTAATAGGTAGGTTTTTTTCTTGAGTCTAGGATGTATGCATATTAGGTAGTGTGTGTGTGTGTGCATATAATAGTTGGTAGTTGCTTAATTGAGGTTTTGAAATTAGATTCTGTGTGTGTGTGTGTGCGTGTGCGCATGTACATGCATCCAATGGGTACCTGTGAATACTGAATTTCTTCCATATTGCTTGTTTCCAACTTGGGTCACTCCTTGTGAGCCTGCTACTTGAAAAAGAAATTCTTCTGCCAATATAAAGCATTTCAACCAACTATTTAGTAACCAGTTATAAGGCACCTAGTACATTTATGATCTTAAAAGACAGCCAGTTTTATATATGTTCCTTTGTGTTATAGTATTGCCTATGTTAATTTTTTTCATTCCTAATAGCATATTGTGTTTTGCTTGCAGGATAAGAACAAGAAGCTCCGACCCCTGTATGACATCCCCTACATGTTTGAGGCCCGCGAATTTCTTCGAAAAAAGCTCATTGGGAAGAAGGTAAATGATGAACATACTTTAGCACATGTTTGGACTTAGTCTCATGCTTTAGAAGTAATGATGTTCAACTGGCTCTTCTTAAGACGCTTTTTGGCAGCAAAGTGGAATCACCTTGATATGAAGAGAGACAAGTCTGTGTGTCAGGAAGTGGTACCCCTTGGGAGAGGTTTAAATTGGGGCCCTGACCAGTTGATTGCCAGTGTTTTCACGGCAGGTTCCAGACTCTGTTCCAGCTTCACTAACTGCATATCGCCCATGCTGTATTCAGTCAGCTCTTCTGTTCTCTCTAGCCACCTCCATTATAAGTCCTGGGCCATGAGACTTAGTACTGAGGGAAAGTCCGCTCGCTGCTTTTGTGTACGTTTCTCCTATTTCTAAGGAACAAGATGACTACAGGAGAGGGAAGTCAAATTCTCCTCTGTTAGGAGGATGCATAGGGAAATGCATTGTATATGGATGCTACCTAGCCTTTTTAGACTTCCAGTAGCTTCTGCTCCAGCTACTGGGACAATAGGGATTTTATCTGGAAACCATTGTGTTATCTTCTTAGGATCCCGGGTCAAGACTGCTTGCTGCTTGGTCTGTTGACTTTGCAGTCTGTGGAGACTAGAGTGTGTGTCTTAATATTATTATTTATGGCAATATTCTACAAGTGTTAGGAGACATTGAACATACCTTTATTTTTCTGACATTTTATTACAAAGTCCAGGACCATTTGTGATCTAGATGGATGTTCAGAGAACATAAATGGGGTGGCTCCTTTAATGGCACCAAATATTCAAGAGGGGACTGTGAATCATGCTTTAGTTTGGGATTCTAGGAGAAATTTCACATTATGGATTGATTTTTTTTTTTTTTAATATGATAGTATCTTACAAATCCTCTAGTACTTTAGAACACCACACTCGTTTTTGAATGTTTAAATTCTACCCATGTTATTTACTCCTCCCCCACACTGATGATGTTTTGACGGGTTTAAGTACAGCTCTGGGTCTCAATTGGTGTACAGTGCACCCATTTCTACCCACAATCAAGATGAAGTGTGTTTCAAGACAGCTTTAAACAAGCAGTGTAGCAAAAGATCTCCTGAAATCTTGCCTCTATCTCCCAGATTTTGGGATTACAAACGTGCTCCTGTACCAAAAACCTGTAGCTTTTGAATCAATGTCAAAATAATATATTATAAATATAGGCACTTGTCTGCATGGTGACTCATGCCTGCAGTCCTAGCATTTGAGGTGATGAGGTAGGGAAGTCAAGAATTCAAGGCCAGCCTCAGCTACATAGCAAGGTCAAGGTCAGCCTAGTCTACATGGGATTTCATCTTAAGTAAACTATGTAAGTAGCTTTATTATATGTCATAGTAGTATGGTAAATCATAGCGAGGTACTTTGAAGATGGATGTAAGTTGAAATGTCTAATTTTAAAGGAAGCCAAACTGGATTCCCTAAAATGAGTATTAAATCTCCTCAGGTTCCTTTAGAGAATAGGCTCATTTGTCACTGTATAAAACTTGACAGAGTGCTATATTCATTCATGAAGTGTAGTGCCAGTGATGGCTTTAAGTCTCTTTCAATTTCCTGAACCCCTGTTATCTGGTTTAATGTCTAACATCTCTATCTTACCCACTTGATATCACATCAGTCATTCTCTGACTCATAAGCAGTTGCATATGGACAACCAAGGAGTCCATGGATTTTGTAGAAACCTACACAGTAATCCAGAAAAATGATAGCACATGTTTGATTTGTGTGGTAGGGTCTGTGCATGGATTATGGCACCCACTAGTCTCCTAAGTATTGTCTTGTTGTGATTCTTGTCATTCCTAGACACACATCACAGCTTACTGCAGCAACTGCTGAATAGTCGTGAAGGGCTAGCCAGGGCTATGTTCTCAAGGACTGTATGGCAGGCCACTGTAAAGTCCTCTGTCATAAGACAGAAGGACTGACCTTAAGTGTCAGATCTGATGTCAATTCTTAAGCAAGTAGGTGCCTTCTTAGTTGGAGAAGCCTCATTTACTGGTTCCTGTGCAACAGAGTTGATTAGATTCTGTTTGTGCTTAGAGCAAGCTTTGTCCCCCACAGTGACATTGTATAGATGATGAATACTTTATCCTCTCATAGAGAGCTGGGTGCATCTCAGCTCTGCTAGGCTGGAGCATTCCTGATGCAAACCACTTTTCCTGACTTACCACCTGAAACCACTTGCCTGTCTTCTAGGCTTGCCAGTTACAGCAGTCAACACCCATGAGCGCTGGCGTCTGGGAGCAGGCAGGGCAGTAGCTGCCTCGGGGGTGGCTAGCACATCATTGCACATTTCTGCCAATTCCCTGCAGACCTCTGCAGCTGTTCAGCATGGTACATGGTGATTAGGAGCTACTGTGAGGAGCATGTGTGCCTGTGTGCATGAAAGCTGATTAGGGCAGCCTGTCACAGGTTAAGGAAGATAGGGCGGTAAAATCCTCTTGCCTGCCTCCTTCCCAGAGAGTCAGCACTAATGGCATCTTTAAGAGATGTCTAGAATGTGGAGAATTAAGACGGAAGGTAAAATGCTGAAGTGTTTTATTGGTTTTGATGGCCCCTCTTCCGTTGTGGACATATACATTGATTTAAATCCATTCACATGGGTTTCTCTCTGGATGTGAGCCATCAGCTGCAGTAAGGACACTGCTCCTAAGCCCTGCTTTCATCATTTGTACACTGGCATTGTAGTTGCCTCTCATTTCCTAGTGCTGTGCTATGAAAATACAAGGTGATAAAGTCTTTCACATTGGTCCAGATGTCAGGAAGGTGCAAGGTTTGGTTTTGCTTAATAAGAGTTATTTTTGTTAAGAATCTGGTGGAGCCCTGCCCTTTTAGATTGATTTCTGGCCCCCCTGTCAAGAGAAATGAATCACTATGCAACTGGTCTCATGCCTACATTGTTTTTCTGTGTGTTTTGTTGTTGTTTCTATTGACTTTGGTTGATGTGATAACTGGTGAGCTGTTGGATCAGGATGTTAACTTCTTCCAAACAAGCATGCATTCCGTGTTTTTGAGGGCGTGAGAAAATGTATCACAGCCTCCTCCTCTTGCCCTGTTTATCACTTGCCATCCTTCCACTAAAACCATAACTAACGAATATTCATGATAAATGACTTTCTTGCTGATTTCTTCCAAGATTTATCATGAAACAAAAACTAATTTTAGCTGTCTGCTTATTTGTTTATTTAAAGCTTGCCAGAATGTCTAAGATGGTGACTTCTTAAAGGAGTCATTGTAACTGTCCACTACTAATAGCAGCAACTGCTCTCCCTATACACGCCCCCTTTTCTCCTTCCTCCCTCCTTCCCTCCCTGCATGCCTGCCTGCCTGTGTAGTCCCCTTCCACCGTTATCCTTGAAGAACAGTTTATATAAAATAGGAGCATGCACATCTCAATCATTTGTTTTCGGCAGGTAATACAACTGTTCTTCATTGGAAGTTCCCTTCAGCTTTCTCTTAAAGGATATAATATGCTGAGTTCCAGTATTTTCTTTCTTGTCACACAGCATTTACAAGTGACATATGAATCATTCCTACAACTCTTGTCCCTTAATTGCAGAATTTCTATCACCATGGGAACCATTGTGTTCATAGTTGGAACTTGTTTAAATAATTGAGGGTCAGAATGGTGGAGGAGCTAGACTGCAAGAAGCCTGAGTTCCCGGATGCACACCGCTGCAGTGGGTGCTCACTGCAGGCTTCCAAGCACCAGAGACCTCATTTCTTTTAATAAATCTATGGATGAGACTCATTTGTAAACTAACGGGTGACTTTGTTTCATTTTTATGCCATTGAAATTCGTTCTGTGAATTAACTTAGCTCTTCAAATTAAGCTCCTTTTTGCTGGATTCTTGCAGACATTTTAGAATTATGGGGTTATAAATTCTTCGTTGAGGGTTATTTCATTTCCAGATTGTTGTAAGTTGTTGAATCAAAGAATTTAAGAAATTAAGAATCCACTTTTCCAAAACATGTACTTTTGGGATGCAAAGCTGGAAAAAAATCTGTGTGCCCACTCAGGCTTATCCAGAACTGATCTATTGCCTTGTATCAGTCATGCCGGCGGTGCCTTCCTAGATATCTGGGAATTCATTATCTTTTTGCATCAGTCCTTTGTCAGTGAGACAGAATTTCTAATATAAGTAACTTAAAGAGAGGAGCAGTGATTTTGACTCATTATTTCAGAGGTTTCATCCATGCTCATGTTTGGAGATGATTCAAACTATTTTGCAAGGATATACCCAGGTTAAATGCAAATACTATGCCAAGTTTTAATATTCCTGAGCAAGTATGGGCAAGGAGACAGGACTGCACATATTTAAGTTAGAGCCACTTCTTTTTCGTGTATTTGTAACCTGTGATTGATTGGATCTGTAAGTGTGGATCTGAATTCCCCTTTGCTCTCATTGCACTTACCCACTTTGTGCAGTGAACAGAGCCCTTGTACTTCTTGTAGCCTGGACTCCTGCAGACCCTTTTGTTTTTCTTAATTCTTTAATTTTTTAAAGGTGTCATTTGTTATACATATATGAACCATTTGGAATTGTGGTACCTACAGAGGCCAAGAGAGGATATCAGATTGATAACCTGACACCAGAGTTACAGCCATTTGGGAGCTTCTACATGGCTGCTTGGAACTGAATCTGTCTCTTTGCCCAGAACATAAGTTGTTCTCATCCAAGGTAGCGAGAGGCAAGAGTGGGGCATTGAATTCTTAAGATTATTTTTCATATTTTATTTTTAGCTACATCTTCAAAAGTATATATAATGGTCCCATTTTTAAAGTAAAACCCCCGAAAACCATAAAAATTACTTTACCTATACTTTTTCACTTTAATTGTAATGTTGAAGTACAGACCCATCTAGAAGAATCTGATTCCTAAAGTCAATAAGCTGTTGTACTTTGGGGACAGTGTCAACGTCTATGTATAACATGCCTTTTAAATGCTCCAAGAAGTTGATCTTCATCTGTCTCATTCTAGTCTACAGCTTTGAAGAAGTAGTGGCAGCGCCATGTATCTGCCTTCCGAGTGCTTGCGGCCCTCCAGACATTATCAGTCTCTGAGATGTCCCTGTCAGGGTTCCTTTTGTTCTTCATAGAAGACAATCATATCATACACTCTTCACAATTATGCAGGCAAGGAGCTCGAGCCTCGTGGTGGAGGTGGTGGCAAAGCTTTATTTCTCTTTCTCACTATTCCTTTGGCATAGCTGCTGCAGAGGGTGAGGAGGGGCAGGTGCAGCCAACACCACCACCACCACCAAACCCACCTTTGCCCAGATAGGCGAGGGGCTGTAGATGCTTGTTTCCTGAACAGGAACAGATCTCTAAAGATACCAGACGTTGTGACCAGGAGGGGCTATTTTTCATTCAGCCAGGGTGAATTCCTCAGAGGCAGAGAGTCTTCCTGAGGAAAGGGCCTCAGTCTCTCTGGCTGGCTACCAGATTTTGCCCCTGTGTTAGCTACTTACTGAAGACTGACTGGCTGTTCTGAGTGTTACTCAGTCAGCTGTGCTGAGTATCAGCAGGCAGCCAGCAGGATGGGAATTCTTGTTCCTGCCTCTGATGTGTTTTAGTTTGGGTTTTAAAAACATTTTTTTTGTCATCTCCACATTTTCCACTTCATGTTACTTTGATTCATTCTTACTATGGAAAAGTCCTTTTATTAATGATCAGAACAGACTCTAAGATTGTGAATGCATTGTGATTTAAATTGACAGGTTTATATGCCATGGCTGTCCTTGCTTCCCAGTGCCAGCTGTTACCATCAGTGTGGCTGTAAATATTTGAACAAGTGACTGGAGATACTCTCCAGAGGAAGAGGGGCTTTGAATGACACACCTTTAGATGTCTTTTTCTAGCAGGAGGCTTCCTATTGCGCATGCTGGGATTTGGCCAGTATGCGTGGGGCACCTAAGTCTTGTGGATGTGCTCCCCCTCTAGTTTCCAGCAGTGATCCTGTTTGTCCCTGAAGCCATTGACTGCCTTGTTTGGTGACAGATGGTTAGCAAAAATGGCCACGGAGTTGCCTGTTTCTGGAAGCTCCGCAAGGCAGCTTTCTTCCCACTGCCACCTAAATGCTCTTTACAGTTAAGAACTCTTGTTTTCTTCTTTGGTCTGCAGATTGTGTAAAGTACCCCTGTGGTCTGGGGATCATCAGTGTGTTGAGCTGAGTATACAGCTCTTTGTCGTAGTCTGTAATTTGTGTGATTTATATTGTAATATCCTCTTCTAAAGCATCTCTAAGTTAAATTAAGAAACTAGAATTTTCAACCACATTCCTGGAAGTTTCTGTGTGCTTACTTGTGGGAAATGATTTATTATCTATGAGAATCCTCAAGATGCTCTCATCTCTTACTGATACTTTTGTATTACTCTGGTTATTATTAAAGACTTTCTGCCTAGGATTCCCAAGCTGCCCACAGTTTTCTGGTGGAAGTTCTCACCTTTGTAACTGGTTTGCAGTGGTCTTTTCTCAAGCTGTCCTCTTCCAGTCTTTAATGTTAGGTTTCTGGAATGTCGTCCTTGGAGCTGGAACTTTCCATACTTATTTTCTGCAAACTGAGATTTTATTTTGGGGGAGATTTGTGCTGAATCAGCTCAGCTGTGCTTGGGGGTAGGGAGGGCACAGGCCCTTCCCCCACTTTAAAAATAACCATTATGTGCCAAAAATCCTATAAAATGTGCTGAATTGCAGATCTTCTAGCTTCCTATACCACTGGGTTTACAGAGAATAGATCCTTTTGAGCTCAAGTTCACTGATAGTGTGCAGAACATCTTGTGCTGTTAAAGGGTGTAAGACAGGACTCAGGCCAGATGTGCATTTAAGGGAAGAAACCTGACTTGGCTTTTCTCTGTGATTTTCTTCCTACAGTTTCATTTGCCCATAACTGACTCTGCAGGGGTATTGATGTGTTGACTAGGTTGTTTTGTTTTGTTTTTCGAGACAGGGTTTCTCTGTATAGCTCTGGTTGTCCTGTAATTCACTCTGTAGACCAGGTTGGCCTTGAACTCGGAAATCCGCCTGCCTCTGCCTCCCAAGTGCTGGGATTAAAGGCGTGCGCCACCACTGCCCAGCTTTTTTGTTTTGTTTTTATTTTTAAAGAAGTTGTTCGGTTTGTTAGAAGAACACATTCAGAGATAGTGAGCCTCATTTTAGAACACCGACTTTCTGAAGCCTCTTGTGTTTGTGCTCATGACTGCTGTGACTCTACAGTATTAGTGATCAGAGGATAGAACGTAAAAGTGTCTCTTGGCTTTAAGGATGAAATTCTGTTGATCCCTTAGCTGTGTCATAGAAGTGATGCTTTAGTGGTATGTCTGTGTAAATACAATTATACATTTGTACATTTAAAAATCTGAATAGTGGTTTTTGCTTTTTACTATAACACATTCTTTCATTAATAACTTGTTTGTTCATTAATAACCTTGTTTACTTTTATTCCTATGGTATATTTTCTCTGGCACACATGCAGTTCTTCCCCCTTTACCCCTCTCCTTCCCTCTCTTCTGCGTGTGTGTCAGTGTACATGGAGGTTAGAGGTCATGTATTGTTACTCAGTTGGTTACTCATTAGTTTAGAAATACAGACTCTTCCTGAACCTGGAACTTATCCATTTGGATAGATTGGCTGGCCCACAAGTCCCAGAGATCCATGTCTCTCCCTGTCTAGCACTGAGATTTACAGGTGCACACTACTGAGCCCAGCTTTTTACCTGGGAATTGAGGTTCTGAAATCAAAAGCACTTTACTGACTGAGCTTCCTCCATGATATTTCATAATGTATGCATAGTGGAGTTGATGAGTATCCCCATCTATCTGCTGTCTTAGAATGTGATCTGATAACAAATAGTATCTTTTGCAGATATATTTGAGTAAATTTAAATAAAATCACACCGTAGTAAATGGGTTTCATCATAGGAAGGAGGTGGCTATATAGCAGTGGAGGTGGACAAAGTGAGTCTACGGTATGAGCCCTGGGGAGGGCAGTGGTGCTTAGAGCCTCTAGAAGCTTGGGACCCAAGGAAGGATGCTCCTTGGGTCTTTCAGCAGGGATAATGACTGCATATGCCTTGATATCAGCTTGAAGCCTCCAGAATACTGAGGGAGTGCATTTCTGTTGTTCTCAGCCTGCCTGTTTATGGTGTCCTGTTACAGCTGCTCTGGGAACTAAGATAGAGGGAAGTATGTTTGTTTCTTGTGTCTGGTCATCTCCCTGTTGCCTGATGTCTGGTTTCTTGATTTTTTACTTCAATAATGAGATTGATTCCCATTGTACGTCATGGAGTAGAGTCTGGGCGTCTGCTAGCGTGGTTTATCCTTGTAATTTGTGTTTGTGCTTTGTCATTCCTTCTAGATGGTAAGGCTAGCCTCCCTCCGAGCCAGGGGACAGTTGTAGATCAATTGACGGGCTTCTCCACATCTGTCGGTAGGCTCAACCTTAGGCTGTGACTATCTCCCTTAAAGGGTGAGCCGGTTTCCACCACAGAAGGCCACCTGGGTCACAGGACCTTCCTCCTTGGTCATTTGCAGCACTTTGAAATAGAATACCCTGGAAGAAATCATTATTGGCTAAAACTTTATCAGTATTTTGTATATATATTGTGAGCCGTATATGAACTCTAGCTCTTTCTTTTGTGCCCATTGGATTTCAGTGTTTTGTCTTTGATTGCCTCTTTGTCAAGATGCCTGTCTGTCCATCTGTCCCTCTGTCTGTCACTTTGCTTACTCACCTTTTCTGGCTTAATAGATGGGCTGGAATGAGTCAGGGTAGGCTTATGAACATATAATGTTCTGAAAATAATAGGTGGTATAGTCATTCTCTTTGTTTGTAAGCCTTGACACCTATGGTCATGTATACTCAGTTAACCAGATAAAAAGCAGCATAACGAAATCAATTTATCGCTACTGTACAGCTGATACTTTTCAGTCCAAAACTCAGGCGTTGGGAACAGAGCCTTACAAGCTCCTCCTCGTGAGCTAATATTTAAAAAGTGGACAGCACAGTTGCTGCTTTCCTTCTTGGACGTGAAATAAAAAGTACGGTATCTATTAAAACTTTGCTATGATCTCACTGGACTAAGATGACCTCAACATGTGCAAAATTGAATGAGGACCAATTTAAATAACTGGTAAGATAACAGAAAAGTGGCCCATGGCAGTACTTGATAAATATTAATGTGAATTGTGCAGATCACAGTTACCTGCCACAGATCGGTGAGGTCTTCCCTGCTAGGTGGCCTTATAGACTCTAGCCCTGGGTGGCCACACACAGTGTTTTCACTCTTACTGGTCTGCCTGAAGCCCCGTTTCCAGCTGCTGGCTAGTGGTTACCTAAGTACCAATCCCTGCAGCCAGCAGGCACCTATCATGTCCAAAATGCAGCTCATGGAGTCCATGTGAATGTTAAATACCTGGAAATGGCTCTGACTTGATTGGTGGTCTTTCATAATGTTACTACCATCCAGTATTCCCCCAAATCATCAGTTTCCTGGCCTTTAAGCCAGTTTCTCAGTTACAGATTCATCTGATTCTGCTTCCTGTAGCCTCCTTCCCCTGGATTTCCCGATGAGCAACTCTATGTCTGTGTGTTCCTTATCTCTCTTTTTAATTATTGCAACTCTGCCTTAACTCATTTTCCTGCAACAGCTCGCAATGTGCCATCTTTCACCCTCCTGTCACAGTTGCTTTCTCAGTGCACAATCCTGATGTGCCACCCACTTTGGTGTTACCTGATTGCCTGCTAAATAGAATCTAACTCTCTTAAGTGAACATAAAAGCCCGAATAGGAGCTGTATATAAATTACCATAATTTTCAATGAGCCCGTTTCCATTTCTAATCTTCCTTCCTTCTCTGCTCTGTGTAACACCTCTCAATAGCTTGACCTTTCACACCTCTTGCCTCCACATTCGATTTTCTTTGAAGAACCTCTCCCCATTCTGGTGCTTCCGTCCTCAGGGTAGTCCATGTTCACTTTGCTGTTGTAGTTTCCATGTCTGACCTGGACAGCCAGCATGGGACAAGCATCTGTCTGATTCCAAGTCACGTTTGGGTTCTCCTGAGTCTCCAGGGAGGCGATCGCTCCTGGCCTGTGAAGGTCTCTGGAAGATCAGGGGCATTGCCACAAGCAGGGTGTATAGAGAATACGCAGCTTGAGCTGGGCAGGGGCTTTCTTGCCAGCTGTGTGTCCTTTCTTTGGGCTTATGATCCTTGTGCTCTGATTTGTGGATACCGTGGGCGTTGTGATGACTGACAGCGCTGTAAGCAGAGGGCTTAGAGACAGGCAGAATAAATATCTTCTCCTGTTTTCTATTTATGCATTAAATTGATTAACTTAGTCTTCCATTATTGGCTGCAAGATATCTGAAGCTTAATGTAGTTAGTACCCTGTTCAGCTGACATGCTGCAGCCAGAGACTTGCTTCACAGTGGTGTTTTTGGGTTATTCTCTTCTCTTTAAAGTTGAGTCTGTACAGTACTTTTTATTCGTTCTTCCTAAAAATAGCAAGAGCTTTTGCTCAAGTAGTACACAAGAAGTTAATTTTTTGGCTTGAATTCCCCATTATTATTTTATGGCTCTAAGTGACAGAAGTTCAATAGCCCCTGAAGATGCCCTGCTGGCCCATGCTGGGGTTCATAATGCTCCAATCCTCTCATCACAGTCCACACAAATTGGAAATAAACAAATTAGTGACTTGCTCCACTTGGCCACTTGATGTATCATGGGCCTTTTTGTCTGGCTGCTGGTTTCTGAGCCGAGCCCCTCCTAACTTGTCTGATGTTCACTGGAGTCCCAAGAGTGTCTAGTTAGAAACCTATTTTACCTTCCAAGCCAAATAATCTCTGACTTATTTTTAATAAGAGCACAACAGAAAGGGAAAAGGAGGAACAAGAGAAAGAAGGGAGACCATTATAGCAGCCTTTGTTCAGGAACTGAAAGCGACCTTGGCTTTGATCAGAATGGAAGTGAGCATGTTTGGGGGAGATCGTCCCATGTGCAGCTAGAGAGCTGGGATAGTCTTTGTCGTGTGTATGGTTGTGTGTCCATGATACCCCTTTCTTCATTTGTATGGTGCCATGGTTCTGATGGCTTCAGCTCCTCAGATGGAGTAGTGCAGACCCCAGCTTGCACATCTAATGCAGACCTGTGTTGCTGTCCACACTTAAAATCAAGAGAAGGGGCATGTCTGTGACCTTGAAGATAGGAAAATAAGTAATTTTTGCACTTGGGAAGAATTAATTTCTTCACTTTTTTCCTTCCTTTTTTGAGTCTGGTTGACCTTGGATTAGCCATATAGATGAGGGTAGCATTTTTAATTTCTAAAACTCAAAGGAATCTTGCTTTTGTCCTCTAAAAATATGATCTTACTAAAGAAGCCAAGATTTAGTTAATTGTCAAGGCGTTTCTAATCAGAGTCTAATAGCAATGACTTACAAATGTGTAGTTTTCCTAGAGCGTCTCAGGAGAGGGCCATCATGAGGACTCAGATAGATTCTATTGCTGGACACTGGTCCTCCCCCATATCCTTAAAGCCCTGGACCAAGTTCTACACACATTCACACACGCATGCACGCACACCCGCTACCTCTTTCCTCCTGAGGGATTGGCTCGCACCAAGGAGCTATTCACAAACTTCCTCAGGATGATTTGTTGCCCTGCTTTATGTTGATTGGTATTCTTGATTAATTTGCAGTTCTGAAAGGTTAATCTTTCTGACATCAGAGATCTGTTTTCCTTAGAAGGTCAGCCAGTATAAGTACCTAATGTGAGGAGGGGTTGTGCCTCACTTCTGAGCCTTGTGACCCACAGTGAGTTCTTGTGCTGACGCAGAACCCTGATTGTTACAGATCTTGTTTATTAATGACGCTGACTTTAAACCTGACTTCTATGAAATGATTTTGCCTATCCCCATCTCAACCCGGGCAGTAAACCTGGCTCTGGCATGCTAGGCAAGGGTTGTGTCACTGAGCTGCACACCCCCAGTCCAGCTGTAACTTCTGTTATGTCCCAATCCCCCCACTCCTGAAAGCTGTCATTGAACTCCATCTTCACCACCTCTACTCATGGTACTGGCTTATAATCAAAGGCCATCTCTGAAGTTTTTAGATGGTTATAATTAGAAATTTAGCCTCTTTTCTTTCTAGATCTGTGTGTCCAAATCCTTTCCCCATATTTGAGGTCTGTTATTTGTTTCCCTCCATTTTTCTGCTCACTAAATTTTGAAATATGGCTCTGGACTCACAATCCATCCAGATGACTTACTCTTTAACTCTGGCCAGGTGCTTTTTCGCATTTTTCTCCAGTTCCTCCAGTGTTGAGTTTGCTTGCCGGCAGGAATATGAAGAAAAGCAGCACGCAGTGTGAACTCCACAGCATGCAAGGAGTTTTGAAGATGAAAGACAGGATGAGTCATGTTGCTGCTGTTCAGTTTTTCTGATTTTGTGGTAGTTAGCCATAGATTTCCAAGGAGAAAATGGAAGCAAAATCGCTGAGTCTAGATGGATTTATAATGTCTCTCATCATTTAGAGACTGAAAGAGATATTGATAGCAGCAATTACCCCCTGCTTCATAAACATAAGCTCCTTCCTTTCTTTCTATCTTTCTGACATTATTTTCTCCCTTTGCTCTTTTCTTTTCCCTCCTTTTCCCTTTGGTTTTCGTTTTTCATTCCCCCTTCTCAGCAATTCTTAGACCGTTGATGTCAGAATGCAAGCTGCGCTCATTTCTGGTGGGTATTCTCTATCTGCCTCAGTGCCTGGCTTAGCTGCTGGAGTGGATCCCTGGGACCTTCCTGGCCTTAAGAAGAAAACAGTGATTTGTTAAATGTCATTCTTTTCCTTATTTCTGTTCTTCCCCTGAGCCCCTTTCTACCTAGTTTGCCTAGTGGTTCCAATTCCTGTTCAGGCTCAAGTCTCTTGGATGAACATGGAGTTCTCTAGGTTAGACAGATAATATTATGGTATCTTTGAGCCTCTGTCCTAACTGCCATTTACTACTCTTGAGGGAAGAGAGGACATTTGAGCAAGGGGACGACGGTGTGTCAGCCACCCTCTCAGTTTGCCCTCCTGACCATTCGGGCTCTGGTTGTCCTGGCTGGTCTCAGGTGCCCGTGACCTTAAGTGTACCCTGCTAAGTATCACTTTGCACTGCCTCACACACAGAGAGTCTGCTGCTTGCTCCTGCTTCGGGGACCCATGGCCTCTTTCAGACTCTTATGTGAAGAGCCCACAGTGCGGCAGGGTCTCCCCTGTCTGGAACAGCCCCTTTCCTGGCTGCCTGGTGTCATCTTTGTATAGAGCCAGCGCTCCTTGTGGGTCACCTTTCACCGCTTCCCTGTTTATTTCCTTCTTTCATTCTGTTGCAAAGAATTTTTTTTGTTTGTTATAGTTTTTGTTTTTTCCATTGATAGAATTTTTGGTAGCCACCAAACATACTTTTTATAGGACTTTTTATAATTTAATTTTTAAACATTTTTTAAAAAGTTATTTTATATAATGTATCTTAAATTCTTTACATTTTAAAAATAGACAGAGGAAGGGAGAAAAATAGACTGGTAAAAAGCGTACACATGGATCAAGCAGTGATTCTTTTTGTTTCTAAAGCTTTTTAACCTCCGATTAAGACAAGTCTGAATTTTGTTGGTTTATTTACTTGAAACAGACATCCTGATGTTACTGGCAAGAAGGCCCGTATGGAGATGGGATTAACTCCATCTTCACCTCTACCCCCTCACTCAGATGGTAAATAAACCTGACTAGACATTTAAATTATTCATCTCATCCATTCCAGTTTTTAACTAGGAGAATTGTAGTTTTTCCGCTGTATTGTTTCTTTCTCATTATTTTGAGTAGATAGTTCACTTCCTTCAAAATTCACATAAAGAGTATGAGAGGCGGCTTCACCTTCTTCTCGGGGCTTGGGCCTTCCCTTGCCCAGATCATTCCTTAGAAGCAGCCACGTTGTCATGCCACAGCGGTCTTCCCGGACATTCTCTAGGCCTCCAAATAAGCATGGTTGTGGGAAGGAGAGCTATATCTTACACATGTGCTAGTACCATAAATATAGTTTAATGCAGGGACTGTAGACCAGGGATAGTCATTGCATGTGTATTTCCTTTCTGTGTGCATACTAACACTAGAACCTTAAACTGTTTGGTCTTCACAAATGGGGAAATCTTGCTGCTGTCCTATAAAGATTCCGTCCTAATTTTCTCTGTGGGCTAATTTTCTATTTGAAAATGCAGTTATCAGTTGAATTTAACACTGGTACTGTTGTCCACTGTATCCATGCTTTTGAGCCTGTTTTCTGTTTTCTCACTTACTGCCTACTTGATCAGTCACAGAAGAACACTGTTGATTGTATAGGTTTATTATTGTTGTTGTTAAAACAAGAGAAAAGGATCCAGGAAAGGCTGTGCTTCCCAGAGGTATCTGTCATCCGCTAACATTTGAGTGTCTATCAGTCCAGTGTTTTTATGCACGTGGCTATTTGCATAATTTTCACTTTGGCTAGTAATTACATGGTGCTTACTGCTTTGTAACCTTCAACATGATGATTTCCCTATGTCGTTAAGTAGTCTTCTACATGAGATACTTTTTATCATTTAATACCAAGTGAATGTTTAATCAACATCCTGTTGCTGGCCATTTGTAGTGGTTTAGTGGGAGGCTTTGAGCCTCATAGACTTGAGTTTGAATCCCTGAAGTGGTATTACCTAACCTGGGCTGTCATGAGCATTAAATAACATAATATATGCTAAGTACTTAGTGCGATGCTCGGCACATCTTGACTGCTCGATCGATATCAGCAAACTTCTGAGTCAGGGCTTAGGAAAATTAAGAACAGAAAGCAGTATATAATATGACAAATAAAATGAGCTTGTTCTAGTTTATGTCCTGATAAAGGCAAAATGAGTATGAGTGTGAGCATGTGCGTGTGCATGTGTGATGAGCAGTAGGGACAGAGAAAGATGTATTGAGTACTTAGGAGGGAGGTAACCTACAATCCAAGACTGAAATTGGTTGTTTGTCCTTCAGAAAGGCCTTTGCTGCCTAGCAGCTGGGCTCTCCTGAATCCCAGAGTAAGAGGAGTGGACCTGGGGAAGGCAGAGTGGGAAAGAACTTAAACATCGCACTCCCTGCCTTCCTTGGTCTGCAGCCATGTTTCACAGCCGGGAGAGTTCCCATGGGAACTGACATCTGAGAACTGTAGCCTAAGGGAAGCTGAAGAAAGGGCAAAACATGCCCCTCCTACTTGTTCTTATGCACCAAGTTTCTCTGAAAGTCTTCAGCTCAAAATTAAGGATTCCATATCCATTGAACTGAACCATCTAGTCATCAGTGAGGAAGACATACGATATGCCTTCCTGTTTGCTTTCTGCATGAACCCAACATTTCTAAAGAGTTCCGGCATACCCCCACTCCCTCTCACTCCTACTTTAACATATTTGCTTTTAAAAGCAACACTGTTAATTGTGCTGTCATTGATGAATTCAGGTACTAAGTTTGAAATAGTATCATGAAGTCAGTTACTTCTGGTCATACAGGCAACATATTTTGCTTAATGTCTCTTGGTGCTTTGAATTAGTAAGCTGTTATGGTTGATATTAATGGATGATGAAGAGTTTATTCTGGTATTAAATACAGAGAATGTTCCAAGTTAAACTGGAATAGAAATGCTGCTTTATTGAGAAATGTATGTAGTCTGTGTAAGGCAGAATGGTTAGGAAAACACAATGCTGTGTTATTACTGTGTTCCCCCTTTCCCATGGTTTTAAATCACTTTTAAAATTAAGTGTGTATTTGCCCAAATACTTAATTGAAATAAAATGTCCAATTCTAACGTACTTCCAACAGCAGGGTCTTTTTCTTTTCTTTTCTCTTTTCTTTCTTTCTTTTTTTTTTTTTTAATCTCAAAGATTAACTGCCAGTTTGTTTTCCTCTCCAGTTATTTACTGCCAGCCAGTCAGGGGATCGTGTTCAAGAAAGCATTGAAGTCACTTTGTTTTGTAAGCATTCAACTAGATTCCATGAAGTAGATGAAATCTCTCTCTCTCTCTTTATTTTTTGGAGAAAGAGCACAGGTTTAACATCGGCTCTGGGGGTGTCCTTGTGGCTAGCTAAATCTATAAGCTTTTTCTTTGAAGACCAAACCAATTTAGGTTCAAGGCTCACTTTAACGTTTTACCCAGAATTAAATTCTGATTTATACAGAATTTCACTGCTCTAAACATTTTATGTTTCCTTCTTATCTTTGGTAAAGGCAGTCTTCTAGGTGCTGAAATACAGTTTCTTTGCAACTTATACACATACAGGTTTCCTCAAGATAGTCATTCTTTTTCCCAGCCCTGTACACATGTAGGTGAAACTTTGTTAAAGTGTGTGCAGGACAGAGGCCAACTGAATGTCATTCTCAGTGAGTCCAGCATGGTTCTTTTGTGGCAGGGTCTTTCACCAGGACCTGTGACTCTGATTAGTCTACGTTGGTGGCTAGCCAGCAAGCAACGTCCCTTCCACACTTTGAAAGGCTTGTTCTGTTTTTATTTTATTTCTTATTTGTTTATTTATTTTGGTGTTTCTGGGCAAGGTTTCTTTGTGTGTAGCCCTGGCTGTCCTGGAACTCATGGCTGTAGACCAAGCTGGTCTCGAAATTATGGAGAGCCATCTGCCTCTGTCTCACAGGTGCTGGAATTAAAGGCACACACCACCACCTCCTCATCTATAACAACTTTCAAAAGATAACTGATAGGCAATAGGGCTGTCATTTTTGGCAGTTCTCACTATTTGATTTCTTTAGTTCTTGACTCTAGGAAGTTTTACAAATATCTTGATCTTTCATTGTAAATAACATTGACTTAGGTCTCAGGCAGTATATTTGCCAAATGTAGGTCAAATATTTCTGACATGTTCTATATAACTACATATGTTTTGACTGGGTAGTGGTGGCGCACGCCTTTAATCCCAGCACTCGGGAGGCAGAGGCAGGTGGATTTCTGAGATCGAGGCCAGCCTGGTCTACAAAGTGAGTTCCAGNGGCAGAGGCAGGTGGATTTCTGAGATCGAGGCCAGCCTGGTCTACAAAGTGAGTTCCAGGACAACCAGGGCTACACAAAGAAACCCTGTCTCAAAAAAAAAAAAAAAAAAAAAAGAAAGGAAGGAAGGAAGGAAGAAAGAAAAAAGGAAAAAAGAAAAGAAATTTTTGTAGGTACAAAATAAGAAAATAGATACTTAAAGGCAGTGAAATAAAATTGACCTGTTGAGTACAGCATTTTGGAGAGCTGGGATAGGACATGCCATCTCCTGTCAGTAGTCCATAGGCTGTGGTGGAAAGGGTAAGCAGGTGGGGAACAGCCGAGCAATTCAAAAACCAGAATTGTGGGATGTTTACTTAGACTTGTTTATATATGACTCAGTCCCTAGGACCGTCTCATTTACAGTACAGTACCTAGCTTCCCACACATTTAAACAAAAAGTTAAATATTTTAATGGCTTTGTCACCATATTCTGATTACATAATTTAACCAGTATATATTCATCTTAATTTGTTTTCATATGATTTTATTTTAAATTATAATAAACAGTATGTATATATATTATATATCAGAATCATATGTGTTCATTAAGTAGCTCAAAGTCCCAGACCTGTAGAGCTGGGAAGGTATAAGGAGGGCACAGGGCTAGCACACCTCTCCTTTTAATCTTGTGTGTTTTATCTCACATGAACAGTCATGCTTCTGGGGTTTCATGTGGTTTGCTTCTTATTCTGATCTTTAGTTTTATTCATTTTTATCTTACATTTTATGTTATGCTTAAATTCTTAACTTCATTCTTTATTTTAAAACAACATAGCAACATAATATTCCGTTTTATCTTAAATAATTGTCATGTTTGGTTTTCTGTAGACAAATGAGGTATAGATGTTGGATGCTTAGTTTGAGAGTGAACCAAGGAATTGGAGATTTTAACCCTTCTCCCCTCTTTCTGGGTTTTGTTGGTTTACTTTGTTGGGTATAGAGATCTAACCTGGTATTTCACTTCTGAGAGGCACGTGCTTCACCACTGACTGACTTCAGACCATTTGTGCTCATTGTAAACATAGTTTCTCCAGTCATTCAGACTTGGAAGAACTTTGGGACATCCTTCTTAGACTATAATTCTATCCAGACAAATCATAGACTTTAGTTATTGAAATGATATTAATATTCTTCTCTTTATTATAGGTTCTTACTTTCCAAATTCAGACTTGATTTATTCTGATATGTAGGGAATCTACTTACAACTTTTCTTTTGGAGAATTCTAGAATCTTTCTACATCTCTAGTCCCATCTGTAGGAGTGTGAACTTGCTTGAGGTAATAACCATGATCACTTTCCTTTCCATTTAAAATAGACTATGTTTATTTCTTAAAAATGCAGTTAGCACATTAAGAGAATAAACACTAATAGAATTTTTATATAATTGAATATTAAACATCTAATGCTTTTTACCATATAGGTATATTTTTTGTTTCTTTTCCATTATAGACTCTGTCATTTAAAAGTTTTATCTTTTGTATTGCTGACAACCCCCCTTTCTATCATTCCCATGTGAATTATGTAACTTTCCAAATCCCTAAAAGCCATGACTGTTTTTACTGCTGTTATTAATGTGGCTTCATACTATTTTCCAGTCCAATTATCCTTAAGTAGGTGAAGATTTCACCCAGTGCTCAAAAAGAAGTGTGATGATAAAACAAGAAGCATAAAGTCCCTACTGCAGATGCTAAGATATATTACATTGTAGAATTATTCTGTTTGGCTCTTTGCCTTTCCTGTTTGGAAGTTATTAGACAAATACCAGCTGATCCTTTTAGCTATCATTCATTACAGGTTACATTGGCCCTAGCAAGCCTACAAGTTCCTTTTGATCATAAGATATTTTTCTAGACCTTTTAGCTTCAAAGTTATCATTGAATGTTAAACTTTATAGTCACCAGAATTAAGCTGATGCCACTAAATCATTCTCATTTCATTTGATTTGGTGCAACATTTCAATTTATGACCTCCTATCTTCTGTAATCACTCATTATGCAGATTCTATTTATAACTATAATTTTTTGTTTAGTCTAACTATGCCTATGCATCTTGGTTTGTGTTTCATGGAGAAAATTAAGAGACAGTACGTAATAGTCTTCATTAATCTATTTTAGGAGATAACTAATCTACAATCCAGTCATTTAGAATTTTATTTACTTTATTCCATTTCATTCCTTAGTAAACATTGAATTAGCATATTCGTCATTTTCTTTTAGCATATTGGTCATTTTCTTTTTCTACCAGCAAGTTGTACTACTGTTTCCTAAACTTTCTAGCTGTACTAAAATGTGAACTTTAGTTGTCTGGGCTTTAGACATGTCTCTCCATGTTTACCTGAAGGTTTTAAGTAATGATTGCAGTAAACTTGTGTGTGGCTGAAGCCATACTTGCTGATTTCCTGGGTCTCGAGTACTTGTGTCTGCATGGAGTTCTTGTGTCCAGATGCTCTTCTCGTTACTTCCTGTACCTGCTAGGAGTTTCGGCTTTGTTCTTCTTTTCCATAGAGTTTCCCTCTATTCTGTGGCAATTCTGTAGTGATGGAATATTATTAAATACCGCCAGTAGGTACTTGAAAAGATGGATCAGTGGACAAGAGCACTTGCAGTTCTTGCAGCAGATCTAGGTTCAGTTCTGAGCACCCACATGGTGGTTTCCAACCTCTTGTAACTCCAATTCCACAGGGAAAACATTCACACACATGAAATAAAATAAACTTAAAAAATAATACTATCATTAGCTCTCTATTTGGTGTTTTGACACCAGTATATTAAGTTTATAGCTCAAAACTTTCTTGGTTGTAGGCTATTAATTGAACTCTTAGGCTAAAATACAGAGTTTTTAAAAGAGACTTTTTCTAATATCACAGGAATAGGGCTGGCAAGATGACTCAGGTGCTTGCTGCTAAGCCTGATGACCTGAGCTTAATCCCCATGGTCCACATGGTAGAAAAAGAACCTCCTTCCAGAGCCATCTTCTAACCTGCATATACACACCTGGAGTTCCCAAACATACACACTAACCTAACAGCTTTAGAAATCGTTTATTCTATGGATGCCTATATTTGTGTTCCATGTATGTGCTCAGTGTCCATGGATGCCAGAGAGAGCATCGAATCCCCTGGGGCAGGAATCACCTTGGTCCTCTGGTAGAACATCCAGTGCTCTTAACAAATAAGCCTTTTCCCCAGCTGTAGGAACTTTTAAAAGAATAAAAACAAAATCTTTCCATGATAACTTACTAAGCACAGTTGTGGATTGTTTCTGTTTATCCTTTGACTGAGAGAGGGGGGTGGGAGGGAGGGAAGGAGGGGAGAGAGAATTTTTAAAAATCATTAATATCTAAAACAATAAATAAATAAATAAATAAATAAATAAATAAATAATGAAAATTGTTGAGACAATTATGAAATCTTAAGTTTTCCCACTGTGAACTCCTAGCAGTAGTGCAGAAGAGGAATGGGGTTAGTTAGGAATGACCTCAGGCAATAGATTGTGGTGCAATCCCATGCTCTATATAAGCATATTGTTTCTAGAAGACCAAGACAGAGAATGAGAATCAACCTGAATCAGCTGGTTCAGTGCAAGTGTGTACAACATAATACAGAAACCCATGGCTATTGTCTCTGACAGACTTTCCATTTTTATACCCACATCAGCTTATATACTATCTACAGTGCGCATCTAGTTTATGGTAAACAAATAACTGTTGTGGAGGAGGCTTCCTTTCCTCTGAAGTGATTGATTTCTTATTATTTAGAGAATGACACTCAGCCCCTCCCACTACACACTCTTAACACTTATGGATTTGGTCAAGGTTATCTGAAGTTGGCAAATTAGGAGTTAAATTATTTACACGACTTAATTCTGATGTCTTAGTTCTTGTACATTATAGGTAGTACTATGTATGCAGTCTATTGTACTCTAGTGACTCCCATTACCCTTCTTACAGTGGTCAAAACAGTGTTGACATAGGCTCTTATTAGTAAAGTGGTTCTTAATATACTTTTTCTTACAGTGCAATTTACAGTTCACACCATCAGAAAGCATTGAAGTCCATTAACATATTACAGTACAGTTGAACCTCATGTACTTGTTTTGATTAAAAAAAAAAAAAAATGAGCCAGACCTACAAATTCATGGTTTCATTGTGAGATATTAGGGTTAGTGATTGCCAAGGGCTAGGAGAAGCTGCAATTGGAAAGGAGTGTCTTAATGGTTACGGGACTGCTTCCTGATTTGATAAATGTATATTGAAATTGGGTAATGGCCATGTTTATAAAGTATTATAAGTATACTTATTTAAGCTGATGAATTTTATGCTATCACTGTTAGGAATTTTATGTAAATTAAAAGGTAAATCTGCTTGTTAGGTGGAGTAATTGCTGAAGAAACATTTGGTGTTTCTTGGTACTTATGTTGGCTGGCATTTTATTCAGTGTGTTAAATAATGCATATAAAAAGTATATAATAGTAGTTAAGTGTGGGCAGGGTCTCCTCATTTAGAAGCAGCGATGTTCAAACTCATGGAATGTGTTTCTTTCATTGGTCTTATCAGTTGTAGACATAAGGGCTTAGGGTGGCATGCATAGCCAATTCCAGCAATCTCTCATTTGCCTCTATCTGTTACCTAAACTCTACTGAAAACCTCTGTTTAGGACATACCTACTAGTTTGTTGGCACAGAGTAGTAATGAACACTGTGTTTTCAGATTCTCTCTTGTATATTATAAAGTTAGGCTTCTAATTAAAGGAGCACCTTGCAGGCCATTGCTGGTATATAACCACATTTTCCCTATTGTGATCTCTTGCCACATTGTATTCTCCTCCTGAGCATTTTTCCATCGGTTGGCATTTTATGACTCTTGCTGCATCACCCTATGCTTGCTTCTGTAGACCATCACAAAAACAAAGGGCCTGCCTTGGCATGGTTCCCGTTCTCGTGTGTCTTATTGTAGTTTAAGGATGACGGAAGATGTCCAATGTATGGTGGGAGAAGAAGCTTCTCTTCCTTCTCCTAATGAGGAACAAGATTACTGGGCAGAGCCCTACAACCCTAGAAGTCTTCACACTAGAACTAAAGAGAGAGCAGCAGGCTACTCTGCAACAGACTGTTGTATCGCTGTGAACAGTCAGTTGGCAGAGCCGTGTTTTCTATCCCTCTACCCCTCTTCTCTAACTCAAGGGTAGCAGTGAAGTACAACAAACACCAACCAAAAGCATCAAACTGTCAGTGATGGGCAGGCCACTGCAGTTCCCTGATACATGACAAGTAGGGAAGACATATGGCAGGCAGGTGGTGGTGGCAGGATCATTATCAGCGCACAGTGAGATTGGCAGTTCACTTGCAGACAGTGATGCCCACCTGCCATGCCCGGAAGCTCTCATCACCTCCTTCTACCGTGCAGTGACCATGGCTTCAAGTGGAAATTGGGAAGCTAGAGATGTTCAATACTGAAGATCCCGGTTGTGAGTAGGTTGCTGTTGGTTTTACTTCTGAAGGTAGATGTTTTCATCATACGTGTATTTCAGGCTCCTGCTGTTAATTTATGAAAACATTACTCTTATTTTCTCTTTAAATTTTTTTTTTAACTTCCAACAGAAAGAAGTACAGTAATTGCAACTTTAGAAATAAGTTCTTCTGTGCCAAGTATGTTCTTCCAGATTCTATGCATCCTTTACTTTTGTTGCCCCACCTGGAATCTTACTCTGTATCATTGAGCAGTGACATTTTTATCTTAACATTTTTCCCATCTCACATTGTGTAGATCTCCCTTGCTTTCAGCAGCTTCATGGTTTCATTGAAGTGCTAGTAATACACTACTAAGAAGACAGCCTGCAGTTCTGCCAACATGAATTTTTGGGCTCAGCATGTAGCTAACACATTTATGTTAAGCCACATCAGTACAAAAGGGACATGGCTTTTTCACCAGCTTCTTTGGTCTGTTAGAATGAGTTTTCAGAAGTACAATTGCTCAGCCAAAGGACATCCTATGTTGAATGTTATCAGACTTGTTAACAGGACCTCAGTGGAAAATACTTTTTGGAGGAGCACATGAAAGCGTAAGTTTATTAGACAAAAGCCCAGGTAGAAGCTGTTAGATCTGGTGGCTGAGGTAGTAGAGAGAAGTGCGGAAATTACAATGGAATACAAGAAAATTCTTAAGGAAAGATCTACAGGGAGAGGCTATTCTTCAGAGGAAATGTCTCAGGGTATACAACATCAAAAAATTCACTACTTTAGTCAAAACTATGTACCCCTTCTCCAGCTGCCACATGGGAGTAACGATCCAGTTGGGGTAGATTCCTCAGAACCCCTATGTACTGTATGTTCAGAAAAAGATTGGCCCTTTTCAGAAAGTGAGAAAATAGGCAAAGACAGGGTTTTTTTTTTTGGGGGGGGGGGTTCGAGACAGGGTTTCTCTCTATAGCCCTGGCTGTCCTGGAACTCACTCTGTAGACCAGGCTGAGCTTAGAAATCCGCCTGCCTCTGCCTCCCAAATGCTGGGATTAAAGGCGTGCGCCACCACGCCCAGCTCAAAGACAGGTTTATATCCTCGGAATAGTAGACAAGTTTAATTTTTTATTATTATTATTTTCTTTATTTACATTTCAAATGCTATCCCGAAAGTTTCCCATACCCCTCCCCCCACCTCTGTTCCCCTACCCACCCACTCCCACTACTTGGCCCAGGCCTTGCCTTGTGCTAGGAGTAGACAAGTTTTAATATATAGTGCCTTTGATCTCTAAGTTATTACACATGATTTCTAATTATCAGTTGCCTTTGAGAACCACCTCTTTCCCTGGGAATATTGATGCAACAAGATATTCATGAGTTTGTCACACTGAAGCCTAGATTTGCCCGTTCGCCATTCATCTGTTGCTGGCCCATAGTCTACATGGATATTTGAGTCTAATGGGGTTAAAAGCGTCATCTTCAGAAATATTTTCAGTGTAGCTTTTCAGTGTTGGGTTCTTCTGGCTATCATCCATTTCCAGAACTTGCTCAGTTGGGAAACTGAAACCACACCCATTAAACATCCTTCCTTCCAGTCCTCCCTGCCACAATCCATTCTCCTTTCTGCCTTCCTGAACTTAAGTACTCTTGGCACCTCACTTAAGTGGTGACAGTCACTGTCCCTTTTTGTATATCTTCTCTGTGACCAGTTTGTTTTTGCTTCCCATGAAGCCTTCACACTAGCTCCATGGTGTAACATGTCAAGAGTTTCCTTCCTTTGAGCCTGAGTGATATTCCATGTGCCACATTTAGTTTAGCAATTCATCCATTGATGCTCATTTTTCTGTTCCACATTTTGGCTACTGTGACTAATTTTTTTGCAAATGTGGGCATTCAGATATTTGTTAAGACCCTATTTTCCAGTTTTTAAAATGTATACCCAGAAGTGAATTGATGGATTTGATAGTGAGACTAGATTTTTGAGGAACCTAAGCAGTAATTTCGTGTATCTGATAACTTAGAGATAAGAACTGGGGGGAAGGGGGAGAGAGGCCTAGAAGATTCATTTGTCTATATAAAGAAATTAGAGTTTATTTTATGTAGTTCAATGGTAGAATAGTACTTACCTAGCATTCTTATTGCCCTGAGTTTGGTCCCCAGAAAGGTCAATTATTTTGAAATGCTTACTTAGCTACAGAAATAAGAATAAGATACAGAGTGATCTATTAATACAAAGCAATCTATTATCAGACTGCATTTTGTTCCAAACAATTCCTAAAGAATGATTACATCTTTCACTGCAATTCTCTAAGGTCATGACACAGCTCTGTGAGGCCAATTCACCATTTTCCCATTGGCCTTCAGTTAACTTCCTTGAATACATTAACCCTAGGCATAATGGCTTCTTTGCACCAGCTTATGAGCATGCTGGAGTGTTTTGTACTGTGGTGATACATGGTACCTTTTCCACACTGGCTCAGCTCAGCATTCCTCCCTCCCACAGTAGTGGGATGCTAGTGACATTGTTGGCTGAGTGAATATTTTGATTATTCATTTATTTCCCAGGCTTTTCAAGTTGCCTTCATAGTGAATAGGACACATTACAAGTCTTCATCGGCTAGCTTTATTAGCAGATGTAACATAATGTTTTACTTCTGCACATTCCTTAGTCGTCATCATCGTTGTTATCCTTCTGCTCCTCCAGTAATTCTTATAAGCTATTAAGCACATCTGCTTTCCTCATATTCCTTCTAATCATCTTCTCTGTTTCAGTACTGATGTCTGGGTGACATTGTATGCATTTTCCACAAAGGCAAAGGCATAAGTATTGCAAGTTTTTGTGCTGCTTATATGGCTGGAACTCCTCCAGGGAGACTTCTAGACATTGTGATTTAATTTCTCCTGACTGCTGGTGACCTTGGGAATTTTAGACACATAACTTTGATTGGCACTGAATAGAAGAGAAAAAAGACCCACCCCAAGTTCTGTCTCTGGGGAAAGCAATGAGAAGCTATAGTTGTGATAAGCAATAAGCTGGAACATGTAAGGGGGACAGGGGACAGTTTGGGGCCTTTCACTCTTTAGAGACAAGCAGTTTGGTATTAAAAATTATGGGTTGGAGTTTTGACAGTGATATAATAGTGAGATAATGAAATGGTAGGACAAACACCAATTACACTCCTTAATTATATTTGTAGGATTATAAACACTTAAAGAAACAGAAATTTGGGGCTGGAGAGATGGCTCAACATTTAAGAACACTGGCTGCTCTTCCAGAGGACCTGTGTTCATTCCCTAGCACCCACATGGTAGCTTACAACTGTCTGTAACCCATGATCTCAGGGAATCTGACACCCTCATACAAACATGCATTAGTGCAGGCAAAACACCAGGGCACATAAAATAAAAATAAGTCCTTTAAAAGGGAAGAGTTAAGTTTAGTGAATTTGCTGGCATCTGTAAGGATATTTTGAATGAATGGTGATTTATTTTTCTAAAATCATCAAATTTAATTAAAATAATTTTAATTTTCATCGCCATGTTTCCCAATTGTCTTTATGCATCTTTGTTTGCTTCCGTGGTTAGTGGTACAGTGTATCTTTACGTCATTTTAATTTCAATTTGTTGTCAGCTAGCTATCACTGCTTCAGAAATCTGCGGATTTCAAATGACCCCTTACATAAAAAGTATCACTCTGTATGTTTGAATCATGAGTTTGCGTATGCTTCTAATTAAATATTTATCAAGCTGAACATTCATCAGCCAGCAGTGATGTCCACTTAGATGAATCCTTAGTGTCAGGTAGGGACCCTTGGCATTTCCTGTGTCCCTGTGTATGCTGTATGTTACCTTTCCCCTCAAAGCAGAGAAAGGCATCTATCTGCCCATGTAAGTTGGGATATATATGTGCTTGGGGTGGATAAGGGATGTTGAAGACTCACATGTTAGAAAAGCATCAAGTAAGAAAGGTATTTGCCTCTGGGACTTTAAAGGTTTGTAAGCACTATAGGTTACCATTCCATTGATGAAAATGAAATGGGCTTAAAAACAGATCTGTGTGCAGGAGGTGGGAGTGTGATTGTGGATGGAGCACAGCATAGGCACAGGAGAATAAACAGGCAACCTCAGCACCTAATTACCGTGATGTGCAAGGGGGTGTTCCAGAGTACAGTAGGCTGCACTTCACTGGGAGCCCATGAGACTGGGTATGTCTTTCAATCTCTTGGAGTGTAGATAAAGCAATAGAATGTATAAGTTTTTGTGAATGCTTGTTATAAAGGCTATTTCCATTTAAGAGACATAAATATACAAAAATGACTGAATGAAATAAAATAAGTTTCACCTCTAATAATTAAAACTTTTAAAAAGACAAATAGGTCATATCTAAAGATATTTAAAATATCATTTTTAAAAATAATATCTGCAATCAACAGATATCTTAAACAGCATTTTTTTTAACATGATTTAACAAGACTTGTTACCACTTATCTTAGAATAAATTTTGGATCTTAAGGTAAAGAAGACTAGAATTGTGTTGGCAAATCAAGGTAAAGAAAACTAGAATTGTGTTGGCCAATAGTGAGTTAATTGTAAAAGTCCAGCTGTGGAATTAGAAAACATCATTGAACATTACTTTCATGAGACTACCAAACCGGAGTGGGGCTTAGGGCAAAGCACTTGCTTAACAGGCTGAAGCCCTGGGTTTGAGTCCCAGTTCCACCAAAATCGCAACCAGAAACAGGGAAACAAACAAACAAACAAACAACAACAAAATGGTTTAACAGGGCATATTTTATATTTAGAAGGCTAGAAGACAGGCCTCCTGATTCTTACACAAATGTACTCAAGCACCAGAAAAGAGTTTTGAATTACAGAAGTATGTGGTGTTTCTGTAGTCTAGTCAGATTTTTTTAAATGGAAACAAGGAATAAACATTTTGAGTTTTTTATACTATAACTTTTCATACTTATTTACAGAGTTTTCACATGGACTCATAAAATCAGAAGATATTAATAGTTCACAGGGGAAAATAAAGGGAGGAAATTAGATCCAAGAAGTAGGATCACATAACAGTGGAAGAAGATCTTGACTGGGCCCTGGAGAGAGAGGGCTCAGAGGTTAAGAGCTCTTGCAAACTTGTCATGTCTCACATGACAGCTCACATCTGCTTGTAACTCCAGTTTCAGGGTGTCCGATGCCCTCCTCTGGCCTCAGTAAAACTCCTGCATGTACCTGGTACACATAAAATCACAACAAGCCCAGATCAAATAAGTCTTTGTGTACTACAAAAGGCTAGGAATATAGTACCAAGGGACTCAGGCTATTACCATATGTGGCTTCAAGGACTTGGATGGGGTTGTCTAATTGGAGATGTGCTATATATACAAAACACACCAAATATTAAAGTCTCTATACAAAAAAAAAAAAAAAAAAACCTTTTAGCTGTATATTAGTATGGTGGTAGTTTGTAAAGTTTGAGTGAACTAAGTAAGATTACTACTGTTCCTACTAGGACTATGTGCGCATGCCCATGTGGCTCTCTGGTTTTACTTGTTTCTTTCATGTATTGACAGGAAGCAGGTAAGTTTGTCTTGTGAAGTCATGGGGCTCCATAGGTGACCATATGTGAAAGGCTCATTTTGTTAGGTGGTCAGCAGAGGTGATGCCTGGAAACTGTACCAGGAGGCCTCATCAATAACTATAACTGTATTCAGAATGATCACATAAGGTTTTTTGTTTTTTTGGTTTTTTTTTTAGCAAGAAAGGATTAAGGGTGCATAATTAATTTAAATAGTGGTGAGTATTATGTATGGAAGGCCCTACTAAATCCAAAGCCAATGTACTCATGCTCTTTGACATTTATTGTCTTCCTCATTTAAAAAGTCAAGAAGCACACTGCACAGATTTTTTTTTCCCAGTTAACCTACTAATTGAGATGGTTCACAGATTCTGCTTCAATTATCTTCAGTAAATAAAATATCCAATAACTAGTACCTGTGAAATTAATCCTTAAAACGTTTAAATAAATACTAAATAGTGTGTCATTCTTGAAAATAAGCCCCACTTATCTCAAAGTTGGGATGAATATGTATGAGGTACACATTCTTGTTTGCTGGGACTCCTTAAGGAGAAAAGTGTGTTTAATTGAGTCTGACTGTCTAATGATTTCAGAAGTCTAATGACTTAAGTCAACATGTGTCTTATTTATACATATAAGTATGTATAGGTGTGTTTGTTTATTTCCTGCATAGTTATTTAAAACTTACTCTGTGCCAGGCTCTGTTCTGAGAAAATCAGTACCTGTTTATTTAAAAATAAGCTGCTCGGAACTTACTCTGAGTCCCGCCCTGTTCTATTCCCTCATGCATACTAACGCTTTTCTTTCAAGCAGAGGAAGGCAGACACAGAGACACTGAGCAGCTGACTCTTCCAAGTTCACACAGCTGCCCTGGGAGGTTGGGAGCCCCGGGTGCACCCTGGCTGTGCCCCGACCTGGCTTTGCAAGCTCTCCAGTTTACTCACCTTTGTGTCTAGTCAGAGGGGTTGTGGGCTTAGGCCCGGATGATGCTAGCCTCTGTGTGTCTGTAACTTGTGACGTGAGAACAGGCCCATCGCAGAGCTTATTTGTAAAGGCAGGGCATTGCAGCTTCCTATGAATTTATGATTCACTGTGGGGACTAATAGGTGGGATTATGTGGTGATTATACAAAATAGCTTCACATAACAGCTCTATTTACATTAAAAGTAACCCTACAGTGTGACCTGGAAATGTTATGGATATGCAGTTGTACTTCTCCTTACCCCATCTTTAATGCTTAGGTATGTTACATTTTCTCATTTAATTAGCATCTATCTAGTTCTTTGGCAATTTGATGTTTTCAAGTCACTACTTATGTGATGAATGTCCATAGATGCTCAGAGTCTAAATGTGGTCCAAAGTGATTTTATTATACTAACTGCTTTCAGGCTTTGCAAGAGACAGAAACGTAGACTGAGTTCCTCTGAAAGTTTCCTGAAATTGCTCTCAAAGAAGTTTCTGTAATGTAGTGTCTAATGATTGGTTAGATTGCTTTCTTTTCTTTCATTGCTTCAAGAAACAAATTTTATGAGAAATACTATAATGTATAATTTTCTTTGTTTATCTCTCATGGTAGTTACTTTTTTTGTTAAACTTTGGAGTTTCATCACAATTTTAAAATACTTTTCCTCCCTCAGGCTTCTATCACCCACCTTTGAAATCATTCCTCTTATTATATAAATCAGTAGATTCTCCAAGTTTTCAGTTGTCCTTAAAAGGCCTAACCTTCTCATTTCAAAGATGGCCTCCGGAATGTTATGCCTGAACATATTCCTGTTTACATACATTCATTCATGCAACAAATATTTACTGTATGTTCAGCTGCAAGTTCTATGCCAGTTCAAAAGACATGTTCATCCGTCTCCTGGTGCTTTCTCTCTTCCTGTTTGAGTTCATTGGTCCAAGAGAGGTATACATTACAAAGATTTAAGAACTTAGGATATAACACACCAGTTTTGGCTAGGTTGACTTAGTACAGTTTTAGAGCTAAATGGTACTGTAAAGTCCTAATCTAGTGTTCTTATTAGTTTCCATATGAAGATGTTTCACACATGTAAACACAATATCTATGGAGCATCTGCAATTGCTTTTCTTTCCACCTTGTCTTTAGAGAATAAGTTATTCACATTTTATCATTTCATTAGCAGCAACACCTTAAACAGAAGGGCCTACCTTTGTATTAGTCAGTTCCTTCTCTTTTACTTGGACCATTTCATATGAACTTACCACAGATCCAAAATTTAGGTCACCATTTATTCAGACAGACATTTCTAACATTTTCTGTCTTTTTAATTGAACCTGTTTAAACTTCAGCTTTTCAGAGTGATTGGCAGGTCAGTTATGAATATCTGTAGATGAAAAACTCCAAGGCAGGGGAACAGATCTGAGAATCCACAGGAGAGGGGCATAAATGCTAATTACACATTGACTTTAATTCCTGGCTTGCCATAGTAGCCTGCAGGTGTGTATCTTGGCTGTGGGCTATTCTCAGAGCCTAATTTGTATCTGAGATTTTCTTTAATAATGTTGCTGCCATGAAGAGCTCTTTAATCTCTGACTCATTTGCAATTCTCTTTCTCTTGATATAGGAAATAATTAATTGAAAGATGAATGTACTTGTTGTTTCTTCTGGTTATTGCAGATTAAAGTGTGTGGGTGGGAGGTGTGTTCCCATGGGCTCCCTTGGAAGGCAGTTCCCTGGGTGCAGCTCCTCTGGCTGGCCTCCTGACCTGGAAGCACGAGCGCTCACTCACTCACTCTGGTTTCTTGTCATCATTACCCCACTGCAACCACAACCCCTGTGGAACTAGAGAGAGTGTTCCACAGACTATTTCTTGGCTTGTAGCTGCTTTCCCACCCTCACCCCACTCCCTGTCTGAGGAACAAGCTTCGAATTGGCAGGTACAAGGTAACTGAGATTCACTTAGTTTATTTTTAATCAGTGGTGATTTTTTTTTTCCCCTACTGCTTCAATTTGTTGGATGGGGCTTGAACTTGTTGGATGGGTTACTCAAAATTACTTTGTCATTTCCATGTATTTAAAAAAATCTTTTTATTCTTTGAAATAGTCATACAGTGTATTCAGATCATATTATCATCTTCCAGTTCCTCCTAGAGCCCGTGCTTCATCTTCTCTTTTCCTCTTAAATTTCATAAGCCCATGAACTCATTTTTGCAGCACACATGTTACTGGATATGGAGCATCTACTGGATTAGGAGTAACTTACCAGAAACCACACCACTTAAAAAAATGAACTGCCCCTTCCCTAGAAACTATCAGTTGAGGTGAGGTCTAATGGACCCCTTTCTGATCCATGCTAGAATTTAGACTACGTTGAGTTTGTGCATGTCTTGAGTAGGCCATCAGGGCTGCTAAGAGTTGATGAGTGCTACCACACTTGCACATCGAGAAGACAGTTTACTTAACTCCTCCATGGTCCTGGCCCTTAAAATCTGCCTGCTCTCTCTTCTGTGATGGTCCCTGATACTTGGGCAAAGGCTATGATAAAGATTTCTCATTTGTGGCTGAGTACCTCACAATAATTTGTTGATGTAATTTATGTAATTTGGCCAGATCTGAGTTGCTTCATTAAGTGCTCTCCATTCACAAAGAAACTTCTCTGATGAGATTTGAGAGCTTCACAGTCTATGACGCTGAGACAACTTTTCTTCCATGATATGGCCAACTTTGGTATTTAGCTGACATGTTGACCACATATATGGTTTTTACCATGGCTTTATATACTCTTATTATTTTCTTAGCCTCTCATTTTAACAGATTGCTGGAGACCTTTTCTGGAGAGTTCCAAGTAACTAAGTACTAGAGTACTTCTCCCTAGTAACTCAGTCCCCCTGTCCTCTCTATGTGCAGCCCTCCCATGCCTTGTCCTTACACTGTCCTATATCAAGTGAGTTCAGCTACATGCCTGGAAACTTAAAACCCCTGAAGTATTTGTTGGCTAACCCTCCTGTCTGCCCATAGACCTTGTATTTACATAAGTTGAATGCAGACACCTGAACCTGATTTTAGGGGCTATCCTTATTACTAAAGATTTACCTAGTCTCAGCCCTTCTGGGCCTGCTCTCTGGTATGACTCCTGATTTTTTAGTTTGGCAGGTTCCCAAATTTAAAAGTATGATCAGATTTGTAATTTGACAGTTGAAATTTTAAGACTTCTGTCTCTTTATGTATTTTTTGAAAAGTGTGTGTGTGTGTGTGTGTGTGTGTGTGTGTGTGTGTGTGTGTATAGAGATTAGGTAGAGGTCATCTTCATATGTCTTCCTTGGTTCTTTCTTTGAACCTAGAGCTCACCAGTTTGGGTAGACTGACTGGCCAGCAAGCCCCAGGGACCATCCTGTCTCTCCCGCCTCTTTTTCTTTTAAATGGGGCCAGAGGTAGAACTCATATCTTTATATGTTTGTGGGAAGCACTTCACCTCTGAGACATCTCCTGAGCCTTTGTTTTGTTTTTAAAACATTTGTGAAGGACAAAGTGAAAGTACTGGAATGGTGCTGACCAGAAATGTGGCCAAACTTCCTGCCTGTACAGTATGCTGTCCTTAGGCTGGTGCTAAGAACTGACAATATGCTTAGAAAAGGCATTCTAGACTCAGGAATGGCTTGATGTGCTTGAGACAGGCTTCGTCTTTAGTGTAATAGATAAAGCTTGGCCCAAACCAAGCCTACAGATACGATCTGTAATCTTGCCTAATAGCCCCTGTAATTGGTTGCGACACATAAATATGCATATATTAAACCATTTCATAAAGAAATAGTATTGTTCAGTATACCCACATTTATTTACTGTACAGTATTCTCATTTTATGCCTGCAGTTTCCTATTTGTATGCATGTCCTTTGTTCATTGAAAACTTGAAGATTCTTTTGCTCTCTTCTGTCCTGGCATGCCCTGAATTCCACCACAAACGTTCCTGACTCCATCTGTGTTGCTATTAGACCTAGTTAGCTGTGTCACTTTGATTTATACACTGTGAAATCAGATCCAAGCATCCTTGTGATTGCCATCTTGTTCTTCTTGATAGTTCTTCACTTGGTCCAGAAGAAGTTAGGGCAGACTAAAATCACATGCAGTCTCTCTGAGGAGGCAGGTCATATATTTGGACACAGGTATTTTAATGCAGAAATGGTCTAAGAAGTATTTTGCCATATCGTCTGGTGGTCTCTAAAGATTTTTATCACCTTTGTCAATCAAGTGGAATTTTGTTAAAGCTTTTCTTGTTCAACCAATTGACTCCTTTGAGCTATCAGTGTTTTTCTTCACTTCTGTTTTGAGGGGGTGGGCAGTTGTTGAGACAGAATTTCTCCTTATAGCTTTGGCTGGCCTCGAACTAGAGAGATCCACCTGCCTCTGCCTCCTGGGCACTGGGATGAAAGGTGTGGATCCCCACTGCCCAGCTTAATTTCCATTTGAATATAAACTATGCTTTGACAGTGGTTTCAGGTTTATACCAAACTTGAACAGAATATTTAGACATTCTATGCATTCTGTGCCCCCAAGCTCTGCCTATGTGCAAACGAGAGGGATGTTTCCTAAAGTTGACAAACCATGTTAGACAGTTGGGATCCTGCAGTAGGAGGCCTTTGCAGATGGCATTTGTGGGTTTTCTGTGTCTTGTCTATGGCATGGCACATCATTTCTGTGCCAAATAATGTCCATCAGGATTTGCCAGTTTCTATTAATCTCCAGATGATTATCATGGTTGCCTAATTATTGTCAGCTATGAACAAAGTTGCTGTTAACTTCCATGTATAGATTTCTTTGTGGCCAAGTTTTCAACTCTCAAGTAAATTTCAAGGACTCATATTTCTGCTTAAAATTTATACTTAGTTGTTTAAGGAACTACTGAATTTTGTTCCAACATTTGATACCGGTGTGTTTTACATTTCCAGTAGGCGTGAATAAGAATTCTTCTGTTCTATACTCTTTTAAAGCCATTGTGTGATTCCTGATCTAGAGTTTGCTGTACTATTAAGCATATAGTCTTACATGTGGGGGAACAATTTTGCAGTGCTCCAAATTGAATATAAAAATCTTTTACATGGTAGCCTAGTATTTTATTAGTAAGCCCAGTCCTCATCTCATATTTCATTGCTTAAAATTGCAATTACCTAGTGACATTTTGAGTGGACCCTCCATGCCAATGTTTTCTCATCATCTATATGTTGTCTTTGAGTCCTGTGGCATTTCTTAATCAAATTATCCTTTTGAGCTTCAAGAGCCTTTTCTGTATTCTCGGTGCTGTCCCTTATCCAGTGTCTTTTGGAGATTTTTCTGCTATGTGTTACTTTCCTTTTTGTTGTTGTTTTTAATCCTAGATCCTTAAAGCCCACCGGAGTTGAATGGGTGTGTCATGGCTGCTAGTGAGCTGTGATAGACTTCCCAAACCTAACTCCCTTAATTCTTTCTTTGCAGGTCAATGTGACTGTGGACTACATTAGACCAGCCAGCCCAGCTACAGAAACAGTGCCTGCCTTTTCAGAGCGTACCTGTGCCACTGTCACCATTGGAGGAATGTGAGTGTTCCACCTGGCAGAGACTTGGCTTTGGTTTTAAGTAGCTGAAGACTCTGCTCAGTCAGCCCCCCTCCCCCATGCTTGCTTTCTCTTGCCCTTAACCCAATGGACTATAATTATGTGCCTGTGTAGCACTGTATTTGTAAGGCACTTTATAATCACTCATTAGTTAATCATATAGTTCCATTATTGTTATTATTTAAGATTTATTGAGCTCTGTGTGCTTGGCCCTATGAAGTACATTATTACTATTAATAATGCTATTTATTAAGTATCAAGCTGTTCCTAGGTGCTATCCAAAACTAGTTAGAGCTTCTTGTTGTTGTTTTAGAAAGGTGAGTTTTAGATACTTCCTCCCATTAATAAATTAGGGAAGAAGAAAAAAGAGAGATCAGCCGGTCCTTTCTTTGTATAGAGATAGCATAGTGGCTGTCCCCCAGCTATATTCTAAGGTCTCTGGGGAGCCTGGCTAATGAGCAGAGTCTTTCAAGGGAGGCATCTCACAGAGGAAGGAGGAAGCCATGCTTTCACAATAAATATTAAAACAATCAGTCAGTCCCCAGTAGCAACTCTTACTTTGCATAAAATATATCAGCATGGTCATTATTTCCGTCTCTCCTTAGCATTCTTAAGTGTTGTTTGTTACCAAACTGGTATTTTTCTCTTCCATTGAGGGGAGGCAAAGAATGGTACTTTCAGCAAAGCAGCAATGAAGCAATGTCTTATTACTGAGTGTGCAGTGAAGCTGGGTAGGAGAACTGCTTACACGTTCCGGTGGTTCACCATGTAGCTTCTAGAGCTCTCCTGTCAGGCAGGAGCCTCTTTCCCCTCATCGCTGCCTTTGCATTTGGAAAGGACTATTTTTAGGCAGTTCCCAACTCCTGTGTTTATTAATGTTGCTAATGTTCGCACAGCGATTGTAGGTTTCATTTCTGTGGGACAATCTCAGTGTAGGCAGTTGATGTCACTACCTTCACACCAGCACAGCTTTTATAAGGAGCCAGCTTCTCACAGGCCAGATAGTATCTAAAACTGTGTGATATTTTAGTCATCATTCTGTCCAAATATCCTACAATAGTTATTGCCAGTTTATCACCAATTTTTTAAAGTGAGTGAGTGGCTCTGCACTGGGACATGCTGGTGGTTAGCATTGCCCTGTACTAAATTGTGACTGGAAGAAGCAAGACTTGGCCTCTATGATTGCTGCTCCTGCTTTCTAATTACTGGGGGAACAGTTTTACGTCTATTCATACAAACGTAGTCTTTATGTTTGGCAGATGGTCTCTACCATCATTTAACACTTTATCATCGTGGATTATCTCACTTACATACCACCAAAGTAGATTTAAAAATAACTTTACATTGCCTAAAATCAGATATTCAGGGACTGGCTTTTTGGGATTCTTAAATTTTTAGGCTAATCCCCGTCAGCCAACTTTAAAGTGTTTCCACAGTATGGACAGTTGCGGCGATGCCTGTGACTCAGACCCCCCAGGTTCTTCTTTAGTCCAGCAGAATTGGACTGGATAGGTGGAATGAGAGAGGGACACTTCCCCAGTATTTCTGTAATGGCTGTGCTGTTTTACATCCCGCCCCCAGTGCTGGAGAGCACTCGTCCCCAGTGCTTGGAGCCTTTGTGGAGTGTTAGTGTGCTTATCACGATCCTTCTGATTGGGTGCAAACAGTACCTCATTGTCCCTTTGGCTTACATTTTTTTGTTTGTCTGATTACTAGTAATGGTGAGTATGTTTTAATATGGTCACATGTATGCCTTCTTTTGAGAAATATTTATTCCAGTTATTTGCCTGTTTTGGTTCAATCACCTGCTTTTTGACCATTTAGTTCTTTGAGTCTCTTATATATCTTGTACTTGGCATATCCAGAAAGCAGAGACTTGATACAGTCTTGACATTAGAAATTACCAATATCTTTGAAGCTATCATGCCCTAGCATTACCTGTTACCACCCTGGCATTGGGGAATTTTGTCTACTCTAGTCAAAGCTCCAATAGCCGTCGGATGATAATACAAGAAATTTGTTGAATTATTTGTTAACTGTAATTCAGTGAAGGTCTTTATGAAGCAGGTGTAGGAGTGTTTGAATGTTTCATTCCTGGATGCTGTATTTTGGTTGGTTGATTGGTGGTGGTGGTGGTCGGGAGGACACATGTAGAGATCAGAGGACAACTTCAGGAGTCTGTTCTCCTTCATCTTGGATTCTGGATATCAAATCCAGGTCTTCAGGCTTGCCAAGGAAAGGCTTTTAGGCTAAGCCGTCTTTCTACACACTTTGAGTTTGTTTCTATGTACCCAGAAATAGGATCTGAAAGTTTCCCTTCTTTTCTTGTTCTAGAAGCTTAGTGAGAGAGGTGGGTTTTCCCTCGCAGGTGGACCTCCAGGCTTGCTTTCTGCATCCCACGGGAAGGGCTTGGTTTGTTCTTCATCTTAGTTTGTATTAACTTTTCTCCTTTCTCCCCTGAATTTTCTTTAGTTTAAAATAAACCTAAAATAATATTGTAGAAAACTGAGTCATTAATAAAATTCAAGCATTTTGCTTATATTCAGAAATGATCTGTGTTAAGAAGCCTTTATCTGTTTTAATGCTCAGTCACTTAAAACCACTGTGTAGAGAGGAGGATTTTGCCGAAGCAAAGATTTTTCCTGTTATGTGGGTGGTAGGGCCTGCATCTGCCACAGTGTTGGTGTGGAGGTCAGAGGACACCTTGAAGGACTTCCCTCTTTTTGCCATGTAGGTTCCAGTGATGAAACTTAGGGTGTCAGACTTTAGCAGCCCCTGGGCCCACTGAGCCATCTCCCTGGCTCATATTTTCAGATCTCTAATACGTGAGAGACACAGGTCCCTTGGTGCCCCAGTGAACAGCATATCTGAAATGAGGGTTCAAAAATACTAATAGCTGAACTTTATAACTCTGAACTCTTTTTTGTGTTTTTCTCTTATAGTCGTGTGCCTCACTTATTTTCAGCCATTCGAAAGCTGCTCCTCTCTATTCAGCTTTTAAGGCCTGTGAGATTTTCATAAACATTCTCTGTATGCTTATATTTCACTGCTTAACAGGACATATAAAGAGACACATAATTAAAGCACAAGCAGTAAAATCTTAGGGACAAAGCAAATGACTGAACAAACTCAGCGAGGTGTTCAGGTTTGTGCGAGTGGCCCTCTATTCTCCTCTCAAGCACCTTCCCCGCCTTTGCTATAGTCACAGGTTGTGTAGGTATGTTAAGGGAAGGGTTAAAGGTGTTGTGTGGTGAGCATTTTCTCTCTGGAAGGCAGGCTTTGCCCTGTCTTGTCAGTGTGTGCTGTGTCCTGAAGAAGAGCCATCTAAATGACTCTGCAGACTTACATGCCTCCATGAGGCCTGCCCCACACCTCATAGCTCTCCCATTTTTCAGACTCCTGACTGGAGGAGCTCCTTTGAAGTTGATGATTCCAGGGGAACAAGAAAAAAAGAGGCAGATGAGATGGTGTCTTGCAAAGGGCTACTTCAAAGGGACTTTTAGAGGTACCGCACATGCAAAATGTGTGCTCTGTCTGTATTCTCAGTAGGGCTCAGTGGAACCCTTACGGTTTCCCTCTTGATCTTTCTATGGGAGGGAGGTGCCTCTTGAGCCCCATAGGTCTTTGCTGGTGTCAACTGGGCTTCAACTCCTCGTGTGCCCCTCAAGGGAATCAGTGCAAACAGGGTTCATCGTCCCTCTAATAGATTAAATTTTGATTAACTTCACTGTGGTGTTGGCAAGAGCTGTTATCTGTTAATCAAAACAGTTTAAATAAAAAATAAAAAGACCAAACCTTAAGTCCTTTCTCATTCTCTCACTCCCTGGTTGGGAATTAGCTGATCTTTTTAGGCCTGGTTTGTGATGTGAAGCTGTCAAGATGGCGCTGCCTGTTAATTACTTTTTATTGTATTTAAGACACTTAAATAACTCTTCTTGTGATTTAGTCTTCTATGTAATTAGCTGCAGTGATTAAAATCTCATTCTTTCCTTCTTGCCAGTGCTTTCTTGAAAAAGTGAGATTTTTCTGGGGTGACCTTTCCCTGTGCTGGACTTCCCAATTACTTTGAGCTCCAATTTGGCAAATCCATAAAACTTATTAACTCATAGCTCATTTTCTGCATATCATATATTCAAAGAAAAAGTATTATAAGACTATTTGTTCATGCTTATATTAAAATACACCTAAAGTTATAGCAAGGGTTTAGCTTCATATAAACACACACTATCTCTCACCATCTCCCCAACTTCATCCCTGCAAATTGGTCATATATCAAGATACATTTGTCAGCCCAGCCATTTCCCCACTGTTTCTCAGTACATGGCATATTTTAAACTGATAGGAAATGTTGGAGGTAAGAAATGGTTCACTGGTAGAATTTGAAAAACAAACGATGGGAAGATAACGGCTTCATCCCTCACAAGCTTGCTTTATGCGAGAGATGGTTTGTGTAACAGTTTGCTCTATGTCTCTGTGTATCTCTGCATCCCTGCCTCACCCTTCATGGTCCCTTCATCGCCTTTGCCTCTCATCTTGATACCAGTGTTGAGTGTAGGCACTTGGCATCGTAGGATCTGTGCGCAACATGTGTGTTTAGGGCTTCAGGGTGACCTCTTTGCTCTGAGTACTATCTAGCAGGCCTGTCTTTGTGAATTGCCTTCTGTCTTTGTGGATTCTTTACAGATAGAGAGGTTCACTCTCTTATAGTCACATGAGCCAGACTTCTGAACTCCCAAGGAAAAGACTGACTTTTTGATTTCTCAGGATACTTTTGTTCCAGCTGTTCCACTGAAGCACTGAAGTCTTGTCTCACTCTGCTAGAGTAAGCCTTTTTTAATCCTAGTTGATTCTCCCTACTCCTACAGCCCCTTCCCCCATCACAATAAAAATATCATACAGTCTCCAGAGTTCTATAGCTTTGAAGCCTTCCGTGTGAGCCAATCTCCCCCTCGGTTCTAATCCTAAACCACAGCAGCACGGTTTCTCTTCCAACCTACATATGGGAAGAAAGTAGACTCCTGAAGGTGTCTTTTCTGACTGAGCCATAACCCTACCTGCATTTAAAAGAGATGTTTAGATTATTTTCTGGGAGGCATGGGCTCCTTGATTAGTGGGGTTTTGTCTCTGTTGGCAAGTGGCTCCCAATACTTGGGAAAATAGTTGACTCTCTTCTCTGATAACTCAAGGATAACAATCATTTGAAGAGACTTGTCCCACAAGGACAAGACAGTTGAACAGATTCAGGACCAGAGTCTGGAAGGTAGTGTTGAGTTTCAGACAAATCTCTCTTTTTGTTCAAATATTTTGTGTCTGTCTCTGAACAGCTCTTGCTGCCAAGTCTTGCTTCTTTAAAGCCTGTGGTTTCAGGTTACTTGATAGCCATTACTGCTTTATGGAGCTTCAGTGTAGCATTTTATAATGGCACCCACCTGTGGGTGTAGAAATTATGTGAGAGCTTTCTCTTTCCGTTTTTCTTCTCACAGTAGCAATTGAGTAGACTGCCTGGCTGTGGAGGACTTGCATACTTCCCGAGTTAATTTAGAACTCTCCTTTTTCCCAGAGCAGACCATGGAGAGCCTGAGAGACAGTGAGTCTTTGTCTCAGACCAGTAAGTTAATCCTCAGGAAAGACTGTCTTGGAATATTGATAGATGCTGGTGCAACACGGGAGGACTTAAGGCTTAAGAACCATGAGACTTAAGTGTTATTCTTTAATTTTATGTGTATTGGTATTTTGCCTGCATGCATGTCTAAGCACCGCTCTGTAGCTTGGTGCCCATGGAGTCCAGAACAGGGCGTCAGTTCCCCTAGAAGTCGTATACAGATGGTTATGAGCCAGTGCACCATCTAGGTGCCAGGAATTGAACCCAGATCTTATGGAAAACCAGCTTTAACCACTTAGCCTTCATTTTAACCCCTTAAAATTATTTTCATTTTTAAGTATGTGACTATGTTAGGGGTGGCACGGAATGTGCACACTTGGCAGTGTAGGTGTTTATGGGGTCCAAGAGACTGTTGGATCCCTTAGAGGTAGACTTAACAGGAGCTACCAGATGTGTTTGTCAGGAACCTAGCTCAGGTCCTTTGAAAGATCAGTACAAGCTCTCTAGTTGCCCTTCTTTCTCCCCTCCCCTCTTTTCTTTGTTCTTTCTCTATAAAATAGAAAGACCAGTCCTCCATCACACAGGCTTCAAACTTAACTGTGTAGTGCAGGATGTATTCCTAACTCTTCTTCCTGAGCCTAAGTATAGGACTTCAGACATACTCCACCTGTTTTCCTCCTGTATACAATATTTATAAGGAGTTTTTCAAGAAACAGAAGTGTTATTTATTCCAGGCATAAAAATGTTAATTTTTATCCAGTTTTGCCAGGCTTTTACAGAGACCTCATCTTACCATTTGGTAACAGAGTGAATAATTATAGGAGAAATAATTCTTAGGAGTATTAGATAAGTCAGGAACTGACTGAAACACTCAAGTGCCACTCAGTGAAACCTGCCCAATCGTGGTCCTGGTTCATTCCTGGTGGAAAAGCTCTGGGAATGCCATCCAGTTACCATTGTTCCTGCCGGGTTGTTCAGGAGCCTCCAGGGTAACCACTGTGATAGGGCCTAGGTCTTACCTTTCAGATAGTTTGGCTTATAATGTTCAGTTTCTTTCTGATCACCATTACACTGGTGTGGTCTCTATTCTGAATGTTGAGGGAAATGGCAAACTAAAACTCCTTTTCTCCTTTTAAACATTTTTATTTTCTTCTGTGGTCATGATATATAGCAATTACTGCATTCTCTTCTGTTACCCTAATTGTTTTCTATAATTTGTCCATAAATTTATCCTAAAAGTTTAATTCTGCCCCCATAGTAGTTATAATATATAATTGCATTAATTAGAATTCTATTAGATCAAAAAGTATGAGAGTGATTAAGCCTATGGCAGAGAAGTCTGTGCAGCACAGAAGTGTGCGTTGCGCTCTCCCGACCCTCCCTCCTGTGCTTCATGTTCAGCTACTGCTTACCTCCTGCTTTCCTCCGTGGTATATCCTTTCCACTGGAAAAACTTTTTTTTTTTTTCATGTGTTGAGAAGCAGACTTTATGAATTCCTACATGTCTAGGACTATCGTCATATGGGATGAGCTCTTAATTATTCTAACTTCAAAATAACTGAATTTTTAAAAGTTTTTGTGTTCTTTGACATCTTAAAGTTTTTACAGTATTTTTGTTTAAGTTTGGTTTACTGAAATGCTTGTAAGTTGTTTCTAGGTATATTTTTTCCCCTACTACATACTTACTGGTCTGTTTAAAAGAACATCCATCTTTTAAAGTTTACTTTTTGTTTTATTTGGTCTTGAGACAGGGCCCTGCTATGTAACTTGAGCTGACCTTGAACTCAGTGCACCTTCCTCAGACTCCTGAGTGCTAGAGACACATGTGCTCACAGCAACACGCTTGGATTTCAGGAGACATTTAAAAACTCATATCTAGGATTATTTTCTCCCTATGTAACTCTCTCCTTTACTTTGTAAACTCTATTTGGCCTTTTGCTGTGGCTCTCTCGAGACCTCCTTTTACATCTCCCTTCATTATTGGAAGCCTCAACTACATCACCCTCCAGCATCCTTGTTTGCCCAACCAATCACACGTACTTGACTTAGGCTCACTTTTGTGCTTATTCATCCATCGTATTTGTTTATTCATTTAGTTATCCATGACTTGATTCTTGGTGTATTTATAGAGTGCTTGTGTATTTACTGTGTGTACTGTATAATGCATCATAACTGTACTGGTAAAACCAGAAGATTTTGACCTTCACAATATTTACGCACTGTTCTTTTGATGTAGATCATTTTATTTTGGTAGATGTCTTTTAGCACTTTAATTTCTATTTAAATGTACCATTATAGTACCATCTTTCCAGTTTATAAACACAGTTTTATTATCCCTGAGTACTACTTAAAAGAATGAACGCCTGTTTCATCTGTGACTGATTTGTTCCCTTTGTTTATTTTGTTCCTTTTCTTCTCAAGTCCCCAAGTGTTCTGTGTACTTTAACTTATACTTACGGAGACAGGCAGATGCTTACTAGTTGAAGTCCAACGGTGTTCTCTGCATTGTCGCAGTGCTGCTCCCCAGACCATCTCAGATGGGAAAGGGAGAGGTGGGCAGGCTGCGCCAGAAGCTGCCTTCTTTACAAGGTGCTCCCCGAACATCAACCCTTGTGCAGGACATTTCAGAGCCCGGTAAAAGTGTCTTGGCACAAAGGGCTCTGTTAGGACAGAAACTGGCTCCATTGTGGTGCACCTCGCTCTCCCGTCCTTTTTGTTAGGCCACAGAAGCCATCTGGTAGTTCCCTAGTTGCATTTCCTACTATCTGCATGTACCACATGTTTCTTTGGGACAGACAGCCTGCTGGTTAATAATTTGGAGTCTGGCTTCGCTATCAGGTTGAAAGTCACATTCTTTTATAGACTTTTCTCAAAGACTGAAAATGAAGGCTACCTTTCTCCCCTTTTATGAGAGTTGTGGAGTATTGAAGACTTACAAGTTTGGAGCCCTAAATTGAGGAATCTATAGTTTCAACTTCTTTTCATACCAGGTATAAGAACTTTAGCAGTTTCTAGTCTTCTGTTGTATAGGTGACCTCTGTAGCAAACCTTCAACGAAGGCATAAAACCTATGAAGGTGAATCCTTTATGTGAAAACAACGGACTAATGGGGAAGACTAACTCTGTGTCATTTTCTATAGTTTTATTTAAAATGGTCTGTTTCCAAAACACCATCTCTTCAAATCTCATCTAGAAGGAGCAGGAGACAAGAGAGCCTGCAGAATTTAAAGCCCTCTGCTAGTAGACATTCTGTGTTCGATGACAGATTTACTAATGTACTTTTGTAAGTCATAGCCTACAACACCCATGACCTTAAGTGAAAAATCTGCAACTCTCCCTCATGAGCCTTATTTTTTTAGTGTTTTCTGCAAGCAACCTTTGTTTTATGGATCATACATTCAACTATGGAATAGCAGACATGCCTATAATAACATATCTGCTTATAAAGGTATTTGTTGAGTTTTTGCCAAGTAGACCAAACCTTCCTGTTCTTGATGGTTCTGTGGAGAGCCAGGAGTGCTCCCTCTGCCCAACTCTGGATGGCATTTCTGATTGGTGGTTTACTGCTGTCTTCAGAGCCTCCTCAGTGTGGTCCTTTGTATTTGCAGTTACCTGTTTTCTTGATGTTCGTGCCATTTCTCCTCCAGTCTGAGCCCTTCTGCTCCCTATCTTTTAGTGTCTGTGTGTGTTTCTTGCTGTGGTGTTGACATGCTTTCCTCCTGTCCAGTCTCTTTAGAGCTTTATTGCTTTTTCTGGGTTGATCTTTGCTTTATTTTGTTGGGGCCTTGTAAAGGACAAGTTATGGACAGTTTTCAGTCTAGCCATTCTGACCCTCCACAAGCATTCCTCCTTTATCTCTATGACTACTGCAGTTGATGTAATAAGAAGGAACTTGTGGCATGCTTATCACTAACCAAAACATCTGGGTCCTTTAAATGCTGTTTTTCAAACCTTTTCTCTTTATAATTCCTGTGGTAAGCATATTTAAAATGTGTTAAGGGATACAGGAATGGAGTTTTTACAGAGTTTTCTATCTCCCAGTTGTGATAGTGCTTAAGAGACTGGCTACAGTGGTCTTTTAAAAGGTGATAGAAATTATAGAAACATTTTCAGAAAGGTTTAAAAAAAGAGGTTTGATTTCTCTCTGTCTCTCCCAAGCCCAATTGTAGCAGAGTTGAGACATTTGGATCTCTGTGGCTTTTTTAATTCCCATGTAGACTTTGGAGGTGAACAGACATGAAGTTAAAAACCTCTATTTTACTATCATGATGGCTGTATAATCCTGGGTCTCAGCTTATTGTCTGTAAGTTAGAGATATTAATGGTGCTACTATAGAACCACTCCTATAAGGAGTAAATGTGGTAATGTGTTCAGCCCAGCACTCTCCGCTCAGCAGTCACTGGTGACCTAATGGCATCTCCTCCCAGTACCCCCCCTCCATTTCTAGCAATTCCCTTTCCTCAGATAGTCCTGATTTACAGCAAGTTTTCTTCCATATTTCATGTGCCATCCTATTCTTGTTTATCACATTTACTTATGAGCCCAGCCACGGATAATATTCCCTAACAAATCAGAACATTCATTTAGCATATTCCTTGAGCTGAGTGCTCACTGGGAGTGCTTCTTTGCCTAATATATTTAGGTCCTGTGTTTGAGTCCTACACCAGCTCCCTCAATATCTGCCTCACAAAGACCACCAAACAAACATGTCCTATTGCATTATGGTCTAGATTTTACTTTCTGTTTGGTAGTAAAGCACTTTGTTCACATAGACAATAGTGATTGCCAAGTTCTTGCATAAATGTGGACAAGTGGACTGTGCTATTCTCAGCATTTCAAGAAACTTCACATACCACTGCAATTTAATGAAGCCAGGAATTGTGCTGGCTGCCTTCCCTTTGTGCGCTAGGTGTCTACCAGCTAAGAAGTGGCAAACGTGGAAGGCTATCAGTGTAACGGTTTGGGCAGACTGGCATTCTCTGTCTTGAAGTCTTTATGAATTTTTCTGCCTCCAGTGAAACTGAATTAGAATAGGGAGAGATTTAGAGTAAACATGACTGGCTCAGACATAAAGGTAGAGGCTAAGAGCAGCGACAATAGTGAAGGAGCTTGAGCCTGCCTTTTCAGGGCTTTTCTGTGGCCTCCTGATGGATCTTCTTACAAATAACTAGAGAATCAGCAGGCTGTTGCTCTAATTTGTGCTTCCATTGTGTTGAAATTGTGATTTATCAACCATCGGTGTCAAGTCAGTAGCAAGGGGAGCATGTCACAGTTCTCCCCCATCCTCCTCCTCCTTAAAAACAAGTGTCAGTTTAGCGTTGGCAACATTCTTTTTCTTTTTGAACCAAGAAGTAACTGTATTGCACTCTACCCTGACACTGTTCAAACCTACCCTCTCTGAAATGTTAGTGTTGTCATGTGTCATTTAGCACAATCTGCACTTTGGAAACATCAGATCAAGAGAAGGTTGACCAGAGTCTCCTTAGTGGCTTATTCTACTTCAAAGCATGGACCAAGTCACTTCTCTCTCAAAGGAGAGGAAGGAATGAATGGGATGTTTGAAAACCCCTTAACCTTTTGTTGGCTCAGTTGTGGTTCACACAGAAAGACAACTCATTAAGTAAAACAGAAAGTTCTGTTTTTCAATTCTCAGGAAACCCTTGCCTGATTCCCCACCCATAGTTTCATTTCCGAGTATAGTTCAGTTTCACTGGCTCTTATTTCTATAACTCTTAATTATAGACCTTCTAGACTCTGTATAGAAGTAAAAGTCTACAGCAGCTGCCACACTTTAGGCCTCAATAAAGGTAGACCTTGGAATTGGTCCAGGTGCTAATAAATTCTGGAGAGCAAAAGCTTACTCCCCCTTTGCTTGTGCCAGCTGACTGGGCTGTGACCATGAACTGTATGGAGCAAGGTGGAGAAGTCTGCCTTTTGTCTAGCATCTAAACAAGACAAAAACTTAATTTAAGTTTTCTCCCTGAGAATCAATGTGTGCCAAAACAATTTTGTTCTATCTTATCAAAAATGATTGAGTTCAGTAGTGCTTGGTGCTCCTGACAGCCTTCCAGAATCCAGATTGTCATTCTCAGTCCTTTACTGTGACAGAAGCAGTGTTTGCACACACCATCAGGAATGTGAGAGGGGCTCTGAGACTGTCCCATCCCTACTTTGGACATTACAGGGTCAGCCTGGTTCCGCTTTCTCCCTCAGAGTTGATCATTCCAGATGCCATTGTGTAATTTTCCATCTTGGAGTATGTGTTTGTGTGGGTGGGTGGTTTTGTTTGTTTTTAAGTGGTGTTTAATGTCAGGCTAATAATAAACTGGATACGTAGGCCTGGTTTTGTCATAGTGGCCATGAGTTATTTGTCCCTGTTCTCCAGAGAGGCTGAGAACTAGCCTCCCTTACTTCATGTGATGTGTACACTTTTGGGGGGTGTTCTTGTCACTGTAGGTGCCTAGGAACTGCAGTATGGCAGCTGGTGAGTTCTGTTGTAAAGAGGTAAAAAATGAGGGCTCTTCTCCCTTGTTGCTATACAACTGATTCTCTACTTCCTTGCAACCTGCATTCGGAGTGCATCGCTATTTCTGAAACAATGGCATTTAGTCTGTTCCCTACCTATACTTCTTTCTGAAGATCAGGTGTACTGGCATCTCTATGTTTCTTCAGGGAGGTGGGGCTTAAATTATGCCCAGTCATTCTTGGCCTTTCATCTCTTTAGAACTTGAGTATATTTTTAAAAAAGATTCTGACTACTGTTTTTCACAAAGCTTATTTAGAATCCCATGAGACACTTGGAACAAACAATAGACTATGCCCCCAATTAAAAATAAGTACTAAGGCTTGGAGTTTTAGAAATAGTTGTTTTATGCCTATGGGTTCTTGCTTTGTAGCTCTGGAGCAGAGCTGGCATTACGTCTTACTTGGTGATTTCAGTGATAGAGTAAGCCTGTAGATGAAACAGAAGGCTCCCAAACGAGCACTTTCCTGTCCTCACAGATCAGGCCCCAGCAGAGTTGTAGGCAGCAAGGGAAATGGAAACCCTTACAGATGTTCATTCTATCACTCCTCATGTATAAGAACAGCCTTTTATGGATCTATTAATTTCTCCTATTCCAACTCTATTTAGGGGTTGAGCTGCTATGGTTAGTTTAAACTCTGCCTCCAGCTCAAGCCATGACATTGGTAAGTTTTGTTTGCTCTCTTTTTGCCAAGTACCTAGCCCTTCTGGAAAGCAGTGTTATGAGACTGTTGGTGCTCTGCTTCTTTCATGTATTTCTTCTTGGCCATCTAAGACTAACAGACAGGGTGTTCCCTTCTGCTGCGTTGGGGGTGGAAGAAGCAGTAACTGAGAAGCAAATTTCCAGTTGTTTGAGCATCTAGCCATGATTTCTTTCTTTGTCCTCTCCTCTCCTCTCCTCTCCTCTCCTCTCCTCTCCTCTCCTCTCCTCTCC
>NC_034591.1:48163359-48190410 GCF_900095145.1 Mus pahari
CGGTAACCATAAAGTGACTGTCCTACCTGTGACATGGGATTTACAAGACTGCCCACACTCCCTGCCCTTCATGAGCACACTCAGGCTTTCCTAAGCAGTCACTTATCTTCTAGGGATTTCTAGTTTGCTTTGCTTTGCTTTGCTTTGCTTTGCTTTGCTTTGCTTTGCTTTGTGGATGGGTTTTACTGGCTGGCCTGGAATCTATCTGCCTGTCTCTGCCTCTGGAGTCCTAGAATTAAAGGCAAAGGTCACCATGCCCGTTCTCCTCTTGAATTCTATCAATTGCCTCCATAATCTGTTGTCATTAGCTGTCAACATGGCCCTAGTTAAGATGCTTTCCTGAGAGAGTAGTGGTGTGTTGCCTGGTCATCAAATTCAGATTTATGAATTTATTTACTTATTTTGAATAGGAGATGAATTGTAAAATTTCCTCCTCAACAGAAATTCTCAGCTTGTAGTTATTGTTCTTAACCTCATTTGTTGCCACTGTTGATAATTAGCTCAAACTGCATCCCCAAGTCATAATTCCAGTGTCATTTATCCATGTATTAGTTCAGTAAACATCATTTGTGGGCTTTACTCCATTTGAAGCCGGCAGTAAAACAGCCATGAAGAATGGTTTGTTGTGTTCCATTCGGGATAGACTGGTGTGTCTGAAATTAATAATGTGTATTTTGATGACTAAAGCATGATTATTTGGCAGCTTTCAATCCGAACTAATTTCCTGGAGTAGATTTACTATTTTATGTTGATGCCCTTCTAGATACAACCCAATTTATAACCCTGGCTGCTTTCTGTCATGCCTTTGTATTTGTGAAAAGGTCTTTCATCCAGCCAGCATACCCAGAACAGCTAGGACAAACTATCCAGGGCCTTAATGTAATATATTTTGAGCACCATTTATGGTTATACAACACAAGATTTTAGAATTAGATTTGATTATTTGGCCTTAGAGAGCCCTTCAAGGAGAGATGTAATCTCATTCTTAACTGTTAGCAGAGAGGATTGTCAAGCATACCACAGCTGTCCTTCAGTATCCACAGAGGATTGATTGACTGCAGGACCCCTCTAGATATCCAGATCCACACACAGTCAGTGTTAACATATAACCTGGACCTATAATCCCATATACTTGATCTTCTCCGGACTGTGTATAACACCTGCCACAGTGGACACCATGTAAGTACTTGTTACATTTCATTGTTAGGGCATAATGACAGGGAATGTAGTCTGTGTATACACTGTAGTCGTGATTCTTTTTTTTGGGGGGGTAGTTTTGAATGTTGGTTGGCTACATAGGTGTGGGAGCCACATATACAGAGGGCTAAATGTATTCTCAAATTTTGTTTGGATTCTTTATATTAATATCATTTTCAATACCTTACCCAGAGCATCTCTGTGAATAAATAACTGTTTGTAAAATGAAACCTAATACTATAGGTGCCATTCTGTTGGGTTGTGATTTTTTTTTTTTTCCCCAACAAGAAATTTGGTAACTTGAATGCATAAACAGATTATGTCTACCACTTGGTGTTAGCTATGGATTCAAAGATAGTTTGTGACGGTCAGCACATGTTAGTTCCCTCCCTCCCAGCCGTGCTTAGAGCTTTCTTTGATTTTATTCACTAGGTTCTGTTTCTCTCTCTCCATCGTGACTCAGAAAGCCTACAGTGAAGAATAGCTTCATTATAGAGTCTGCTAAAAAAGCAGGGATTACAGATCTTTAACCAGAGTCACATTGCTACAAAGCATAATGAACCTAAACCTATGTTTCCTGAGTATAAAGTGTTAGTGACCCTCAGCCCCAAAATTGCAAAATTACATTTCTGTGAGAAAAGTCAAAGGCAGTAGTAAAATTTGGACAATTTTCTAGAACTGTCATAACGCTGTTAATCTGTTTCTTGGAAGTTGTATGCCCAGTGATTTGAGGGTGATGAGTCCTCATTACTGACATAACTTCTTTTGCCCACTGTCTCTTCCTCCTATAATAACACAATTGCCATGATAGCTGTCCAACCTGTTTTAAGAAGATCAGGTAATTCGTTTCTAAATTGGAACTTGTTTCTTTTTAATCAGCCTTGTAATGTATTACAGACATCACTCTCAGCATTGGCTACCGAAGTGATTTAATGCTGGCTCTTTAATGACTCCTTCATTAATCCTAGTATTCTGGGATTTAACACTCACTGGCCTTTGACCACTGGAAATGATGAAAACTTTGATTTCATGCATATTGGATAACACTGGACTGTTGCCGGAGCCATGAATCTTGCCTCTGCAGTGGCGTGTGTGATTGACTGTGCTGCGGGTGGATGGGTGTGCTCCCAGGCCATGCTCTGCCGCTAAGAGGTGACCATGATATCTCTATCAGCTCAGGGTGACCTCTTCCCAGAACCATCGAACTTGAAACAAAAATCTATTCTGGCAGCTCCATCTCCTAGACGGTTCTGGCCTCGTGAAGTCAGGGCTTGCCTCTTCATCCACTCTCTGAGAACGGTCACCATGATGTCTGTCTTTGAATTCCTTTCATCTAGTTTGTAGAATTTTACAGTTGGTAGTCACTTCCACGACTGTCCTTTTTGTGTCTGTTGCCCACCCCTGCTTCACACCCCTCCCTATGCACAGACAGGAGACAGGAGTCCAGCAGCAGAAGCGACACAACCAAAGCAGTGTTAATAATAATGAAAATTACCAGCAACAATAGTGATCCCAGTACCTCCCAGGCTTCCTATGTGCCGGGCAGGCTCTAAATATAGTCATTCATTTTTCCCTCAGAGAAGCTTCAGGAGGTAACATTGCACAGCAAGTCCGGTGTTCCACACAGCTTCTCTCTGGATCTCCTGCTGCTGCTAAAAGCAGAGATGACAGTGTTAGTTGCTCTCTTTCCTCCTAATGGAAGTACTGTGAGTGTTCTTTGGAAGAAAGGCTTATTTACTGTGGTATCTTTGGCCAAAGTGTTAATACTGTGAATAAATGCCAGGTTCTTGCCCCCTCCTCATAAAATTATTCCAGGAGAAAAGAAGTCACCTTTATCCTGAAAGTGTTCATAGAGGTTGATATATTTCAGAGCACTTCTTCACTTGCTTTAAATACACGAATCAGCCTGAGACAGCCTCAGAGGCACTATGCGAAGGTCATGTTCTCCCCCAACTCAGTATAACAGTCATTCTTATGGTGTGACCTCCTAATTTTCAGACTAGTGTTTTGGAAATAACCTCTTAAGAGTCGATTTAAAGTGCAGTGTTGAAAGATAGAGAGGCTGGCATGCTTTTTCCATAAAGGATCAAATGATAAACATGTTCTGCTTTGAGAACCATATGGTCTCTAGTGAACTCTGCCACAGTCAGCCCACAAACCAACAGGCATGGCTGTGTCCATTAGCCTGTGATTATAGAGGCAGGCAGTGTGCTTGCAAGTCACTGTTCGGGGACTTACTTACGGCGACCATATACCTAGACATCACGTTGTAGATAGAGAAGCTGAAAGAAAACTGCCTCTGACAGTGAGTGATGTGTATGCTTCTATCACAGAATTTACATGAATTATTATCATTACAGGCATTTTCATGAGTGAAACTGAATGCAATGGCTTAAATAAAAATTTACTCATAGACTAATGAATTTTATAAAGAAATATTTTTCGGATTAACAAGAAATTTCACCCAGAATGTTTTTGTAAAGCTAGAACTGCTCTTCTTGCAAGCACCTTTTATGTGCTCTCTTCTTGACCCTACGAGAAGCTCAGCGTGTAAGGAAGAGGCTGATCCGAACCCTTTCCAGGCTGGCCACTACCCACCCTCTCCTATTGATTATGTTTTCCTGGTTCCGTGGTCCCACAAGAATGTCTCTGTTTCTCTGGGTGTTCATTTCTTTATTCTTTGTCACTACCACCTGGCAGTGTCTCTGCAGAGCACTGTAAACATGGCGTCTTCCCTCTCGGAGTCTTACTGCCCTGCTACTGCTCACTCGTTTTTCTAAGGTCTTTCTCCTGTTTGTTTCTCTTGAAAAATGATTTGGCAGTGGCTTGCTTTTTCCTTTGTTGAATACTGTTGGGAGTTTTGGTAGGATACCATACCTCCCTGTCACAGTAAGTTTTGCTGGTGTGGTAGAGAACACTTCTTCTTTATTTTCAGCATGTTCATTTCAGCTGCATCTGGAATAACAGCTTTATGCCCAGTCTGATGTTAGACACATTAGACAGGTTTTCATTGGAAAAGTACTTGATTTTCCTACAAGGTACGGAGGAGTCAATCCCAGACCATCACAGTAGAAAAACCAATTTTGATGAGGTGTGGGTGGACAACCATGTGTATTTATTTAGTGAAAGGGATTAAGCAATCTGTTGTGATAATTTTGGGAAATGTGATGGAGAACAGTCATCTTCTCACCCGTGTTCAATGTACAGGAAATGAATTGGTGCCAGACCAGTAGTCAGACAGGAGCTCAGTGAGACACAGCCACTGTGACTGTACTGTTTGGTCCCACTGAGGATGCAGGTGCTAAGCTCGGTTTCGTGGATTTCTCACTTGTTCACATGTTCTTGACCCTGGCTCTTTCTAAGTTTTAGGGCACTTTTCCTCCTCTCTATAAGTAAGGAATTTGAGATGGGCCCATACTGGAAGTGCTTAGGTAAATGAGGGTCAAACCATTCTGTTGGAGTTTCTCTTCAAAGAAACATGCCAAACTGATACCAAAAACATTGTTGTCAATCTTGAGAAATGAACTTCAGAGATAAAAGGAGAAGCTGGAGCTGGACACATTCCATGTGCCTTTAATTCAGGATTTACTACTACTACTACTACTAATAATAATAATAGATAAATTATTTGGCTTTACATTCTTCAAGGGGGCAGTCTTTATCCCACAGTTTTTTCCTCAACTAGGGTATTTCGCCCTAGGGTATTTTGGTTAATCAGAGTGCCACTTAACCCTCTTGTGTGCTCGCCATCTTCTCCTGCTTATTTCTCTGTACTCAACTTAACACACCTTATCTTATTTCCATTTGTGTGTACTACTCTTATTTCAAGGCCAACATGCTTAATACTAATGCTTACTCAAGAAGGGTCTAAATTTATTTATGTCACGAAAGTTGCCTCTGCAGCTTATAAAAGCACACCCAGACAGTGGTCTGCCAATCAGGTTATACAATCCTCATGGTCTTTTTCTCCCAAATGATTCTTTCCCTCTCTCTGTTAGTCAGGAGTGTGATGAGCAGGTAGCAAAGGGCCTGAGATGCTCTCTGGCTGAATGCACAGCAGGCAAAACCAATCGATGACTGTTGGCTTGTACAGGGAATAGTTCCAGGCATGCTTTACCTAGGCAAATTCTTTTCAATTTATAGGATTGGTAGGTTGAGTTATGAACAGTTTAAATTGATAAATTGAGTTAGAAGTATTTTAGATAGGGAATTCTAAAAGCTATGAGCTTGCCCATGCGTATGTTTGACTGCTCCTAGGAACCATCTGATCCTGTATTTTGAGCAGCAGGGTCTTATAGAAAACAAGTTTTGTTATGAAGATACAAACTTCTAAGTAAGAGAGTTATTTAGTTATGTAATTAAGTATTGTGTTACTAGTTCTTTTCTGTCACTATTCCGCACATTTGACAAATCAGATCTAAATGAACACATAGTCTTCTAGGTTTGTTTTTGGAACCATAAGCCTTTCTAGTTCTAACTATATGATGCTGCTAGGTTAATTTTCCATAAATGTTTTCTCCATGACCACCTTCAAGGCATTCATAATAATTCCAGTCGATCCTCCTACCATCACATCTTCCTTCATTATCATGATGTCATCTTCTACTTTTTGGAGAACATACAGACTGATAAGAACCTGTCTTGATCATCCTGCTTTCTCTACCCCAGTATGACTTCTTCATGCTAATTTTCTTATCTCCATTTCCTACCACTCAGACTTTGGACTCTTCCTTTCCGCTCTGTTTTCTACCATTTGTGTTCCTAGAATCTAGTCTTTTCCAGGACTTGGCACCATTAGTTATCCCATTTTATTTGCCCATTTGATTGTTTGTCTTGCTAGAACAGGCTCCCTGGGTAGCTCAGGCTGGCCTCTCTACTTTAAGTCTCTCTCCTTACTACTTCCATTAAAAGAGTTAAAGAACTGTATCTCTTGAGTCCCTTTGCTCTTGGCTCCTTTGACTGACGTCGTTCAGCGGTGCTTCCCTCAATGATGTCCCAATCCTTACTTTTACTTGACATCCTGGCATCTCTATTTTTCTTTAAAGAGAAGGGGAGAAAAGGAAAACTTGTCTCTCGTTTTCAGTAGGCCACTTTCCTGAGTTGTTTCTGCAGCTTTGATGGCCCCTTCTCAGACAGCAGTGGTGAGCACTCCTAAACAGCCATTTATTTCTAGACCTTTCTCATTCTTCTACTTACCCCAGCCCCATCTATGTGAATTTTCATCCTGTCTCAGTTTCCTATAGACGTTGCAGATTCCATTATTCATGTTAACCAAGTCCTCTGGTCCTGCTTTATACTTCCTACTGGCATAGTCAGCTGCTGCCTGGGCCGCATGCATCCTTTAGGTGCTGAAGCAGTATAGTTACAAATGAGCTTCAAGAGTCCTTCCCTTCCTTGGATGACTTTATTCCTACTCATGGTGCCACCATTCAGTCAACAGATTGAGGTGACCTCTTCATTTTCTCCTTTATTGTAGTCCATCGTTCCATCTAGTGTAGCTCAGACACACTCCACCTGCTCCTCCATGCTGCCTTCCTGGATCAGGTTGCTACCTGGAGAGCTCCAGTGACACGTCCATTCTCTCTTCCCATCTGTGTTAACAGCATAGTAATGTAAACTAGCCTTTGGTTTCTGGTTTTATTCTATTTGATCTATTTTCTCTTAACTGTTGTAATTTTTTTTTTAAACAAATCTGATTGTTATCTTCCCACTTCAGTGTCTTCATTCATCATTCCTTTGCCCTTGGGATTATATGAATCTATGATCTGGCCCATGCCTATCTTCATGTTTATATTTATCATTTCCCTGTTCTCATCCATCATCTCTGGGCAAGCAAACAAAACAGAGACTCACTGGTTTTGAGTTGGTATGCTGTCTGTCTGGAGTCTACATCCCACCTACCTGCTACTTGCTCATCACTCTGCTCACTGCTAACTTAAATATTGCCTGGGCACCATGCCAAATGAAACCCAGAAGTGGTCACTTGCTGCACATTTCCAGGACCCCATGCTTCCCTATGATAAGGCTCATAGATAGCCCTTATAACACTCAGTCACAGGTATCTCCTGTTTCTGATTATATAATGCATACTCTGCTCTGTAGAATATGTGGAGTTAATAAATGCTCAGGTATTTTCCATGGTTCCATGGCTTATCTCATATTCCTAGAGTCAGCTACGTTATACTTGAAATGAGGGCAGGCATTGCCTTCTGTGGCATCATTTCGGACTTTAGTCTGGGACCCTAGAGGTGCTTAGGGTTAGTCTCCTTGGTATAATAGAATAGCAGAATATGACTGAAAAGGTAAGCACCTTTTCATAGGTTTCTCTAATTAAGGCCAGAATCGAAATGTGAAATTTCTATTCCTAATGTGAGCCAATTCAACTTCATCTCCATGTCCTCCCCAGTGTGCACAGTTTTCTTTGTACCACGAGCATATGACATAATCATCAATTCAATTCTTGTTTTTTAGTTTTGTTTTAATTTTGTCGATTATCTAGTACATTATGTTGCCAGGCTTGTCTCCTGGCACTGGAACTAAAGCAGTGAATCCAATTCAGAGACTTTTTTTTTTTTTAAGCTGATATTTCCAGTGGGAAAGCATGTAAAGAAATAATGAAAACATATTGATACTAAAAAGTGCTGTGGAGAAAAAAATAAAGCTAAGAAGGGTAAAAGAGGTATGCCAGGATTGGGAAGGTAGTTTTCCATAGGTCGTCCAGGGATGGCTCACTGATGATAAGACTGGACTGCTGGCAATGACGCACAAAGTGTTAAGAAGGCAAACTGGTGGCCCATGTCTTCAATCCCAGTACTTGAGAGGCAAAGGCAGGTGGATTTCTTAATTCAAGGCCAGCCTGGTCTACAGAGTGAGTTCCAGGACAGCCAGGGCTATACAGAGAATCCCTGTCTTGAAAACCAAAAAAAACAAAACATCAAAAAAGAAGACGAAGGCAAGCTGAACACCAGTTGCTGTGCCTGGAGACCTGGACAGTAAAGGCATATTTGTGGCTGGGGTCAGCAAGCAAAGTTAGGGTGGTGAAAGATCGTATTGCTGAGGTAGGGAAAGAAGATAGCAGAAAACATAAATTTTATATGCAATTAAAATTACTTTAAATGGACTTTTGACTTCCAATGCTTTCCTTCTAATTTTTTTAAAATTATTTATTATTATAAATGCGTACACTGTAGCTGTCTTCAGATACACCAGAAGAGGGCATCAGAACTCATTATGGATGGTTGTAAGCCACCATGTGGTTGCTAGGATTTGAACTCAGGACCTTCAGAAGAGCAGTCACTGCTCTTAACTGTTGAGCCATCTCTCCAGCCCCCTAATTTTTTTTTTTTTAAGTTCAAATTCTATTGGTTTTAAAAACCTGATTTTGTAGTTATTACAGATGGATTTTAAAAAGCATTGAGAGCAGTCCCTGTGCATTCCATGTTCCCTTCACTCATTTTCTGCTAGTGGTTCTACCTTATATAGTACTAAAATAGGAATTGGACATTGGTATTTATGTACTTACATTTATGTTTTGGTGCCATTTATTATACAGTGAAGTAAAAGAAGAAAATTATTCACTCATCATAAAGATCTCCCTGTATTGCCCCCTGTATTCTTTCCCCTCCCATCATTCCTGACTCTAATTTTGTTTTTCATCTTCATAACTTTAAGATCCCTATGTAAACGAAACAATACATTAGATATCGTCTTCTAAGGTAGGCCTTTTCATTTAAGGTAATGCTCCTGAAATCCGTCTAAGTCATGGCTGGCATTAGAATATATTCCCTTTTGCCTTTTCTGATCTGTATGTATGATTTTAGGATCCGAGACCTAAATTGTAGTCCAGATTGTCACTCAATTTGTGTGTGTGTGTCTGTCTTCATTTCTGTTTAGCCAAATAAAAGGACAGTGGTTGAACTGCCTATATCTGTTTAGTTAGCAGGAAACTGATTTTTCTTGGCTATGTTAAAGTTGTCCTGCTTGAAGTCTCTCCTGTTGTCCTTAGTGTATTGTGGGGCTCCTAATCATCAGTCAAGACGCATTGGGTGATGGTTCTAGGCACATATTGCTGCTACTTACAGCTTTCAGTATAAATAGGCCAAATTGCCAGTTGGCAAGCTGTGTGAATGTGAAGCTTGATTTTCAGCATCCTCAGAGCTGAGATAGAAGCAAGCATCCTAGTTGACATAGTACACAGAGCTGTTACATGAACTAGGGACAGCTGAACAGAATGTCAGCTGTTAAAGTCAGCTCTCCCTTTTTGAATCCATTCCTTGAACACATTGTTGCTAATGAGCTTGGTCTGATACAGATGAAAAAAAGGCCCTTAGCCATGGTAAAACTGAGTTAGCCCAAAAGGAATCCTGAAGTCTGAGAATCTGTTTCCCTAGTAAGAAACAATGTATTATCCCCTTCCCCACTTGCTCATTTTCTCTCCTCTTTATTGTGCTACAGCATGTTTGGGTGATATAGTATATCTTAGCAAGCAGTGCATATTAAAATGTGGTGCTGGGGATCTCATGATTTTGCTGGGCATTCTAACCTCCACAGCAGATAGGGCTAATGGGAGGCCTAAAATGAAGTTTTAATACTTGGAAAATATTCTATAACCTATGTTATATTAAATACCCATTGAAATGATGCTGTCTGGTTATCCTTGAATGTTATTGCCAACTATTAATGTTATTGCCAACTATTATAAGATAGCTACTTGAATGTATATTCCATGACTGCTGATCAGTAAGTCCTAATTCATGTTTAAAAAATCAACAATATGTGAGCTAGAATGTGTTTCATAGACTTTCTCATCTTAGGGGTGTGGAAACTGGCACAAGTGTAAACACAGAGATTTGGAGTAAATGGGTGTGAGCACCTCCAGATCTTTGTGCTTCACTGATGACCTCGGAGGCCCCGGAGGGTGAGAAGTAGAGAGCCTAACCAGGCTTCTGGGAAGACAAGCGTCCCTGCTGGGTGGCTTCTCTTTTGTCAGGATGGTAGGCCACTTTTATTCCTGAAATTCCTGTTTCACCATATGCAACTGTTTCTCTCTGTTCTTTCTCCAAGTGTTTGTATAAGACTGACCTTTAAAAGAAGTCTGCCACACGGTACAGTGTCTTTAAGAAAGTTGGTTTCTTGCATGGCTTTAGAAAACAAGTGAAGTAGACAAAGCTGCAATCCAATATCTTTCAGTGCCAAATCTATGGAACTGTTTATCTGGGGAGGAGTGTGTGGCCTGTGATTTGTTTATCCATTCAGAGTGAGTGTAGTTGGGGCATAATTTGTGTTTGTAAACCAGCAGTGGACCTTCACGTTTGCCCTACTCGGTCCTTCTTATAGACTCCTGTAATTGACCCATTGCCTAAATAGAGTAGCTTTCTTTTTTACCGTCTATGTCTTGTACACATTAATACATTGTTCATGGATGTGGCCACACTGTACTTACACTGCTTACCTCTGAGTTCCCGTCTCTAAGCCGTCTGCCTTTCTTTGTTTCCCATTTGCTTTTCCTTAGCAGAGTGGCTGGAGCTGTTGGGTTCCGGGGGTTGGGGGGGTTGAGGCCCCGCATAGCATTTCACAATTGGGTGGAGAGAGCACACCATGAGGAGCACCAAGGTGGCAGGACAGCACAATCCCTCCTTCTTCTCCAAGAAGGCTAAAGATTAAGTGCTGTCCAGCTACCTGCCCTGGACCATAGCACTGCAGCAGGATTTAGGGATCATTGGAGCAGGCACAGCACTCCTGGGCCCTTGCATATGTCACTTGCCTTTGTCATCTTAGAGGAAAGTGTGGTCCATGTACCATGCTACTTAGTTACTTGGATAGTTGGTTCTGAGCCTTCCCAATGCTATGATCCTTTAATACAGTTCCTTATGATGTGCTGACCCCCAACCATAAAATTATTTTCATTGCTACTCCATAATGGTAATTTTGCTGCTATTACAAATGTCTGTGTTTTCAAGTAGCCTTATGTGATACACACACTCCTCCTTCCAATGGGGTCAAGAGCTGCTGTACTAAAGCTTGAGCCTTGAAGTCTCATACTAGGCAAACACCCTACTCTGTAGCTGAAGTGGACTGGGAACATGTCATCTTCCTGAATCAGTCCCTTGAGTGGCAAGTATCTGGGATCATGGCCTTTGCCACCAGGCTTGGCAAGAACTTTTGTTTTAAACTCTTACGAATGAGTCTTCATTACATCAGAGTCTGTTAAATCTATTAAGATTATTTTGGATGCAAAGAACAGTAACAATGATGACTATTCTACTAAGGGAGTTATTGGTATGAGAGAATTATGAAAAGATAGAACTAAGTAGATGGGAGCAACACAATGCAAGAATCAGGAAGCGTTAATTATGGTTGCTTTAATTAGAAGTAGTCTGGCCTAGACACCCTTACCAGCTTCACTAGATGCTGCTGCAGGGGCCAGATACCACTGTAAAATTCTAACTGTCCTGTCAACCTGTCAATGTCAAAATGACTTATCTGCCAGGAATGCGAGCAAGGGTATACAGTGATGATGTGCGTGGGATGTGGAGCTTTACTGCATCCCATTGAGCTGTGTGCAAGGAACATGGCATTTGGTAGCTTTCACACATTTCTAGGCCATGTTATACCCTAGTAGTCAGAATCCTCTTAGTTTAATGACTTGTCGTCAGAGAGTAGGATGGTGGTCAGCAAAAGAATGAGCCTGCAGTCAGACTGAACAAGCCCAGGAGAGTCTCCATGGTCACTAAGAGAGAGAAGGCAAGAACTTTTTTCCCTCATCTGAAAGTCCACACTCATCACACTATAGTTTTTTCTTCTTTTTCTTTAAAGCAATCTCGGTTCCTAATGCCTTCTGAGCATGTAAGTGTTCTATCAGTAGTAAGGTGCACTCTCAAAGTCAACGAGGTGATATATTGTGAAATTCTATTTCTCAAAGGATAGAAGGGCAGAGAAAGAGATGAAGAAAACGTTGCTGTTTCCAATGAATGGTTCTGCTTTGTGTTGGAATATATGTTGAGGGGAAAGGGAAGACATTGGTCATTTTCAAATCATTCATTTCTCAAATAGGTCCACTGAATCTCCTTTGTTGGCAGACAAACCGTTTAATTAAATGTCTAATGTATATTTTAGCAAGCTTATTAGTATTAGAGTGGTCAAACTTATAATCTAATATGAATAGATTATTTTTAATGTTCTGATATATTTTTAATGCATTAAAGGCATCTTAGATAATTCATGAGCACATTATATTTATTCCTGATTTACCGAATTTTTAAAGGACAGCAGTATAATAAGGGAATGGTCTGAGATTCAGCGGGCTCTTAGGTGCCTGTTGTGATGGTGTCCGTCTCTGTTTTCCCTTAAACAGCTTGCTTACAATTTATCTCTGGATCTGTCTTCATCTCTATATGGAAGCATTTAGATTGGCTTATCTCTGTGGACTCTTTTTGCTTAAAAAATTCTATGACTCAGTCAGTTATTACTTTGTTTTCATCTGACATCCCACAAACCCCCTGGGAACTCTGTGAGTGAAATTAATCTGCTAGCCAATAAATATTTATTGAATGCCTACTAAGTGTGTGACTCTTCATAGACCAGAAGGGAATACAGTCTAGGTGTACAACAAGATACACACAGAAAGGAAGACAATAATACATAGTAACACCAGATATCTGCTACTTTTGTGTGCCACCACAGAGCACAATGGGTGGGTACCAGGTCTGGGAGCCCCCAGGAAGTGCACCACCTTGGTGAGCACAGTGAAGCTGGAAGGGGCTTCCTGAGGCAGGGCTAGAAATGTCTCCAGGGCTAGATTGTACATAATACTCTTGCATGTTGTGTGACACTGCTTAGTGAGAAAGACACTAGATTCAGAATGGGAAAGCTTGGCTTCTGGTTGCAGCTCTGCCACTTACAGTAGGATATCATGCTGCAAATCTGAAAGGATTTACTCTTTGGGGAAACAAAAGGCATGTTTGCCTCTGTATTGATAGAAAGATTAGGTAAGATATTGTGTGTTAAAATGACAGTCCTTTAGTAGTCCCCACAGATATCTGCTACAACTATAACAGTCTTTCAGTGACTGTAAGTAAGCTGTGCCATCAGACATTGATAGATTGGGTGTTGGATCAGGCAAAGTCTCTGTCATACTAAAAGGCTGCCTTTCTACTCCCCACCTTTTGGTTATACCGTAGCTCTATTGCTCATAAGAGGCACGCAAGTTTCGTGTGCTGGTCAAATGAGATAACTATTTTAAAGACTTTAGAAAGGGTCTTAAGAAAGACCAGTCTTCCTAGCCTCCCCTAATCTTACATCCTTCCTCCTTTCCTGTCTCCTCACTGCTCCTCTCCCCATTCTCCTGGTTGATGCCTTCTCGTACCTACTTCCCCTTCCCAACATCATTTCAGACATAGGAAGTTCATGCTTGTCTCTATATTGAAACCTTCCAAGCATGTATTCTCTGGTGGTGGGGCTGGTGACTGGGAGAAGAAGGACTACTTGGCATCTAAGTGTTTTTTAAATGATTGAGCTGGCAGTGTCAAGGATCCGGTAGGGGATGCTGTATAGACCATAGAAGAGGCAGTGGAGGTCTCAGCAGGAGTGGGGAGGAAGAATAGAGAAGAAAATGCATGGGGGTTTGAGTCCTGCCTGGATGGTCTTCTGCAGTCAACAATGGCAGGCCTGTGGGACTGCAGGATGGAGGAGGTGATTGGGACAATTCAGCAAAATTTTTAATCTAGGAAACTGCATTTTATTTTTGAAATGCTGAGTTTTATGTGAGGATGAATCACACAAATTCACATGTCCTGCAAATAGTTGGAAATGTGAATGCATGGCATATTTAGCTATGAGTAGACCGATTTGGCTGGGTTGGAAGCACGTGTTTGTTAGACCATTTACTTTTTTTTTTTTTTAAAGCTAGATCTAGGGGCTAGTGAGATGGCTGAACCATTAAGAGCATTTGCATCTCTTCCAGAGGATCCCCAGTTCTGTTTCCACCACCTACTTCAAGAGGTTCACATACACTTATAAATCTGTCTCTAAGATCTGAGGCCTCTGACCCCTGCAGGCACCCACCATCACATGCACATACACACAATAATTTTAAAAGGCCACATATCATCATATCTTTTGCTCTTGTTCTTTATGAGGCACCTATTGTCTCCATTTCTTCCAGAGAATGACTTTGGTGGTCACTGTCATATCCTCTGCCATAGAAGAAGATTCAGACCAGCCCATGCTTTGTTATTCTTTAGTTTTATTGACTGGGATAGTTGTAGACTGGAGGAGAATGCGAACTGTTTGAAGGTGGGTGGTGTCTGTGTTGTTGCTATTTATTTAATATGCTCCTCTTCCCTCAATAGCCTCACTTCCTCAGGTATTTGGTCACCTTGGAAGTGCCCTGGTGTTTGGAGGGGAAGTGTCATCATGAGCAGAATGCTAGTTATCCTTGTCTCATAAAGCCATAACCATGATGTTGCCGAATACATGAGACTATCAAATAAGAAGTGGTGATAAGATTCTAGCACTGCAGAAATCCCGGGGCAGAGTAAAATTATCTGTTTACTGAGCAGAACTATCTGATGTTGTGTTTCCTCCCCTCTTTTGCTAAAGCATTTTGAGCCATATTTTCAGAACTCTACCCTCCACTAGCCAGATTTATGATGTGGCCTTAGGGGCTTCATTCTATGGCTTCCAGCCATAGTGTTTGACTCTTGCTTTCCCTGTCAGTTGCTCTTTCAGGAGATCAACGAAAGTATGCCCACTGTGGTACTAGAACATGAGTGGAACAGGTATCTGTGTGGTTCATAGATGCGTTGGCATAGAAGTTAGCTATTTGGCAGGCGAATATGAAGGAACGCTTCCTCATCACTCAGCCAGGGCCCTGGAGCTCTTTGATTTTTTTTTTTTTTTCCTTTTGTTTTCACCCCAGTCTAAAGAAGGCTCTTGGAGTTGAGTGGAGCATGGCCTCTATGGCTGTGGGTGTTGATCAGTGCTCAAATAAGGCTAGTTTTGAAGTATAATCGTCATTAACTGATTGATAATGACATTTCTATGGCTGTGAGCTGTGGCAGGTCAGTGGCTGCCTGTGTGTAAGGCAGCGGTGGTCATGGAGGCCTTTTCCTCCTCTTTTCCATCCTGCATTTCCTGCCTTCATTCACAAAGTGGCTTACAGTCAGACTGAGTCTACTCATGTCAGTTTGAATACCACTCTTGATGCTTCGCTTTCACTTCCTGTGATCTTGTCTTTTTGCTACGATAGTTAAAGAGCAGAGAAAATACTAACTATTTGAAGATGGGTGCTCTTTTATTACAGCTACATTCCAACTTTATTGTTCTACCTTGCCCAGTTGTTTTGCTGCTTTGCAAGTGTAATCTATCTCCCCACTCCCACCCCCAGGAAAAGTGATTTTGATCTAGTAACACACATAATTGTTTCTAGGAGTTTTCCTTTTTTTCTTTGTTGATTGGTTCACTTCTTTTTGTTTTGTTTTGTTTTTTTGTTTGTTTAACAATAAACAATTTATTGCCCCCCCCCAGTCCTCCCTCCGTTCTTGAGATGGGCTCTCAGTGTGTAGCTCTGGCTGGCCTGGAGCATTAGTCCCTTCCTGCTTCTGTCTCCTGAGTGCTGGTATTACAAGTATGCATCCCACACCTGGCCATAATAATGACATTTTAATTTCTAGGCTACAATGTATATATACTTTGATAGCCCTTGGCAGTGAAGACAAGCTCTTACTCTATCTTCTCTGCTGGCCTCAAACTTAGATTTGCCTCGGCCTCCAAGTGCTATGGTTATAAACTGAACCACTAGGCTCAGCAGTTCTAATTAGCACACTGGCCTGTTTATGTGTTGAGGTTTTTGAGATCAGGCTCTTTCCTGGTGGGTTGTCACAGAACCTCCAGTGTGGATGCTTTGCCACAGGCCTCGCTGTACCTTAATTCTACCCTTAATAGTTGATAATTTCCCTTCCACTTCACCTGACCTCATTCCTAAAGCTGACGAGGGACACGGAAGCATTAGAATCTTCTAGTTTGTTATCAGTTTGTATTGTGAATACTGAGAGAGTCACCTAGCACTGTCAAGAGATACCTCGAACTATTCTGTTGATATTTGGGTTTTGTATTTGGTGTTGGTGTTGGTGTTGGTGTTGGTGTTGTTGGTGTTGTTGTTTGATTTTTGAGACAGGGTTTCTCTGTGTAGCCCTGACTGTCCTGGAACTCACACTGTAGACCAGGCTGGCCTTGAACTCAGAATGCCAGCCTCTGCCTCCCACTTGCTGGGATTAAAGGCATGTGCCACCACTGCCTGGCTCTGATGATATTTGTTAAAAGGAAAAGGTTTAAAAATCAATTCGAATCAATTTTAGATCCAGGTAAGTTTTAGAGGAAGTTTTAAAAGAAGGTAGGTAAGATGGAGGTAGAAAATCTATAAAAGATATGTATATCCAATTATTGATGCTTCAGAAACAAATATCCTGTGTGCACGTTCTGCTGGGTTGTGAGAGAAGTGCTTGGCTGTCTGGGTGGGACAGGGGTAGAGCTAGGACCCATTCAGCCAGTAGAAACTAGGAGAGCAAAGACACCATTGTGGAAATGTGTGATGTGAGTCCTGGGAAAGGTAATCCTATTAGCTTTTAAAAGCTATCCTTCACTTAGTGGACTTTTTTTCCTTTTTTTTTTCCTCTTTTGAGGTCTACTCTGGTTAGAAAATACTCAGAGTAAGGTTTTCTTCCTGGCTCATTGTCTCTCAGTCTGTCTTGTGCTGAATTTTTGTTCTTACCCTTTATAGACGCTTTTTTTTTTTTCCAGCTTTAAGAAGCCAAGTCTGTCACCAGCCTGAAGTGCTGGGTTCCTGCCTCTAAGAATATGAGTGCTAGAGGTCTTAGTGGGAACAGAGGATCTTTGTGGAGCCTCCTTTGAGGAACTGTGAGCATTAAGCATTTCGAATGATATCAGAGTTAATCTTCATTACCAACCCTGTGGGACTTAGGCTAGCCATGGAAGGACATCTCTGGCCATATCTATGAGGATGCTTCCAGTAAGATTTGACAGCAGGAAAGATGCACGAACACAGACAGCACCCTGGCATGAACCTGAAGCTGAAGAAAATGGAGAAAGCAAGCTGAGGACTATTGCTCTCTGCTTCCTGACTCTGGGATGCAGTGTGACCAGCCACCTCACCCTCCTGCTGCCGTGGCTTCCCTACCACAGAAGCCTATGTATCCTCACACTGTCAGCCTGAAGTAGCTGTTGTCGGTATTTTCTCATAGCATCAAGAAAAGTAGCTGATATGGACAGAAAGCTCACATTCTCCGTATGTTCTAAAGAATCTTCCGATCTGTCTATTTGTTGAGTCTTTCATTGAATTTCTTTATTGAACCTTTGCTTTCTCACTGCCTCAACTGAGTTGCAAAGACAGATAAGCTGTATAGATTCTGTTGTGCATCAGCTGCACTGTAGCATTTGTCTGAACAGCTGATGAGAAAGAAATGAGACCAGCCATTATAATAGAGTTCTGGGGCCTCTAGGCCAGCGCTTGTGAGAATGTCCACACTTAAAGCAAAAGTTTGGCCTGTGTACATAAAGGAAGTAGCAGCACCCTTCCACCATCATACTGTTGTAGCCTTTGGGAATCGTAGCTGACACATCCTAAGCTATACGCCTCTTGTTTCACAATATACAAACATGAAGTGTGTGTTGTCAATGGCATTTGACCTTCAAGTCTTGAGATTACAATAATCTTTACAATAAAGTTGTATGGTGTGTGTGTGTAAATGCATACATTTCTTCCCACAGACAAGGTGACTGCTGAAAATACTGAGCTTTTAATTACCATTCAGTCCTTTCCTTTAAGTTTCATTAAGATATATTGCAAAAGCATTTCTTTGTGGGTTTGCTTTATTTTAAATATGTGCCCACATGCGTTTGCCTTAAGGAAAATATTCTCCTTTTGTAATCTTCCTGGGCACTTCAGTGACTGATAAAATGAAGATGGTTCTTAAGTGGAAAATGTTAAGCTCAAAGGACCTAGATAGAAATCTGGGCACCTGGAGCACTGAGCTATCTCTTATCCTTTTCAGATGGAGAGTGGAGGGGGTGGGCCTGCAGGGGTGTAAGCTATTATTATTCCCCTGCCCGTTCTGTGGGTCTTTATCCATCTAGCCCAGGTTCTATTTATCATGTTACATATTTTAGTTAGCTCTACTTCTAGGCACCAAATCATGGAAGTCTCATAGTGTGTGAGTGAGAGAAATATTCTCCCTGTTGCATATGCATGAGCTTTCTCTGTATTGATAGCCAGACACCTAAATGCATCATGTCTAATCAGTTAAGTCATGAATTAACATTCTTGAGAAACAGGCTTTTCATAATTTAGCTCTGAAAAGTTAATATGGTTAGTGTTTGTAGACAAATGGAAATAATTTCATCTGAAGGTCCATAGAACTGAAAGGAGACATATCTGCTCAGGGAATAGTCCGACTTAAAGTATCAAGGCCCGGGAGGAGGCTATAGAACTTGCACAGGGCGGAGCCTGTGGCAGATGCACACATCTATGTAGAAATGTGGCTCTGGGGCAAAGCCTTAGTACCAGCAGCAGCCCAGGAGGAAGTGGCAGCAGTGATACAGCTTGGTTCTAGACAGGCATATGGATCCTGCAGGGAAGCACACTAAGGATAAACCTCTTACTTGGATGAAGAGAGTTAAAGGTAGAGAAAGGAACAACACTGTGCAGGTACTTGTGTTACATCCTGCTGGTTTTGGTACAGCTTTCCCAAGAAGCAGATGCCAAGAAGGACCAGGCTTCCAAGAAACTTGAATCTCTTCTGGAGGAGAATGGAAGGAAGCCATGAGAGGCAGTGGGACCAGGATCAAACACTTCCTCGGGGGAAAGTATTTGATCCTGGGAGGAAAAGGAAGAGGGTTGGATAAGGCGAGTCCAAACTGTGAGACAGCAGTAAGAAGAAATTTTACATGTCTGGTAGTGACTCTGCTGTGGTTTGAATGTATCCTTCTAAATTTTCTTATTAAGAATCTGTTTATCAGCACAACATTTTTGCTAAAGATGGCCTAATAAGAGGTGATCAAATCATAAAAAACAGAACCTTTGTAATTAGATTAATAGTTTTCTTGGAACTAGTTAGTTTTTACCAGAATGAGTTCTTTAAAAGTGATTGCTTAGTGTTCTAATTTCAATATGAAGGACCTAGACAGACACAAGCACCATAGTTTTAGGCTTCTTAGCATCTAGAACCAGGAACCAAATAACTGTCTTTTCTTTTTAAATTGTCCAGTCTTAGGCATTCTGTTACAGTGACTAAGAACATTCTCAAGGCCAAATTAAGTTTTGGAGGACTTCCATATCTCTCAGTAGTGGAGGTGCCCTAATTCCTCTGCTGGGCTGTTATTGGCTAGTAGCAGCTGATAGGTAAGGTAACTTGGGCTTTAAAAACAAAACAAAATAAACAGGAATGGCTTTTAGGACACAGTAATTGGGGCTGTCAGTCAATTATGCTTCCTATGGTCAGAGATCCAAGAGCCATGTTTTTTTTCATGTCTGCCACATATGGTTTTCAATAAATTTATGGAGAAATAATAGGTTATAAGTGTGGGCTCCTTAGATAAACGCTAACCCCAGAGCTAGGGAAGATGTACAAGATAAGCCTGAAGCATGTCAGCCTAGAAGAAAGGAAATGCTCAACACTGATGTGGTCCTATCCAAGAGGATTGAAACCAGCATGTCTTTATTTCCAAGGTGGGAACAATTTAATAGCAAAACAAAGAACAGTAGCAGCAGATTTTAAGTGAATAAAATGAGATCCTGTGAGTTGACACCAAGAGATCCCAACTCCATGAATAACTTGGGAGTCTCATGAGAGATAAAATTTTATAGTTCACAGTGCTTCTTCCCAAACTGCCTATTGATACAGAAAGGAAGAGTACCTTACAGTAGAGGCTCTTGCAGATACTATTCTAAGATATCAAATACAACATCACCACTGTGTTTTCTATACTTCTACTCTCATTACAAAGGGACAGACAAGGCAAAACAACTGGCCTATATACTCTTTAAAAATCTTGATTCTACTAGACATGATGGCACATGCCTTTAATCCTAGCTCTTGGGAGCAGAGGCAGACTTATGAGTTCCAGGCTAGCCAAGGAATACAAAACAACACAGAACAAAACAGAACAAACAAAATTCAACTCTGTGTTGTCAAAGAAAGACAGAGATGGTTCTATTAAAGAGATACAGAACCTTAACAGAGCAACTGATTCTGAATTATACCACATATGCTACTTCCCTATTCAATCAGCAGTTAGTAGGTTTCTTGATTTTCAAGTTGAATGTTGTGGTATTACCATATGTTTGCTTTCAAGTAATTATTAATTTAACTTATTAGATCCTGGAAATTCCAATAGCAGTGATGCTAACAATTCAGATATTTGTATAAAAACTACAACATTGTTCTTTTGAATGGTCTCATTCTATAGACCTGGCTAGCTTCAAATACTGTCTTAGCCTCGCCAAAGTTTGAGTTTACAAGTGCTTCTTGTAAAGTAAAACACATATAGACATAAGAGTATTTTAAGACACTACGTTAACATAAATTATTAGAATATATTCTTTTCTTTTATTGGATATTTTATTTACATTTCAAATGTTTTCCTCTTTCCCGGTCTCCCCTCCAAAAGCCCCCTATCCCATCCCCCCACCCCCTGCTTCTATGAGGGTGCTCCCCCACCCACTTATGCCTTTATTTACTGGTCCTTTAAATTGGGAATCTTCACTCTCTTCTATAACTATTATCCTTAGGTTTGGTCTATTCATTGTGTCCTGGATTTCCTGGATGTTTTGTGTTAGGAGCTTGTTGCATTTTGCATTTTCTTTGACTGTTGTGTCAATGTTTTCTATGGTATCTTCTGCACCTGAGATTCTCTCTTCTCTCTTGTATTCTGTTGGTGATGCTTGAGTCTATGACTCCTGATCTCTTTCCTAAGTTTTCTATCTCCAGGGTTGTCTCCCTGTGTGATTTCTTTATTGATTCTATTTCCATTTTNAGATCCTTGATGGTTTTGTTCAATTCCTTCACCTATTTGTTTGTGTTTTCCTGTAATTCTTTAAGGGATTTTTCTGTTTCCTCTTTAAAGGATTCTACCTGTTTGGCCTGTGTTCTCCTGTATTTCTTTAAGGGGAGTTATTTATGTCCGTCTTAAATTCCTCTATCATCATCATGCAATGTGAATTTAAATCAGAGTCTTGCTTTTCCTGTGTGTTGGGGTATCCAGGGCTCGCTGGGGTATCCAGGGCTCGCTGTGGAGGGAGAACAGAATTCTGATGATGCCAAGTAGCCTTGGTTTCTGTTGCTTATGTTCTTGCCCTTGCCTCTTACCATCTGGTGTTAGCTGGTCTTGCTGTCTCTGACTGTAGCTTGACCCTCCTGCAAACCTGTGGGTCAGCAGTTCTGGGAGAACAGTTCTCTCCAGGAGAAATTAGTGTAACTCAAGGCTGACACCATGAGAACCCTGATTTACAGCCAATTGATGTGTCTGTGTACTGATGTAGTGATATTTTTATTAATAACTTGATTTGCTTTCTTGTGAATGTAGGAAAATGACCTCATTTATAGGCATTAACACTTAAGAATTGGGAGATGATAACAAAACAGGTCAGGCACCTGTTCTCAGATGGTTCTTCTTTGTACAGTATGTGCAACTTTTCTGGAACATTGTAGACTTGTGAATTATACACATATATTGTAAAGCAATCCAAACAATTGTATACAGTTAACTTACTCATTAATATATTTTTCTGTTACTTTCAATATTAAGATATAGGGAGGTAATGGGAAAGGTAGACAAAAATATCCTCCAATGCTTAGAGTTTTGTGTAATTAAAATACTACTTTTAATTAAAATACTAATTTTTAAATATTTTTACTCTCTTTCATGGACTTAATGCACCTTTGTTCACATTATAGAATCTGGGACCTGGTGGTTTGAAATTATCTTCCAGATGAAACTTGGGCTTGATATAACCTGCATGTAGTGTAGAATGAAGTGGGTGAGGAAGATGCCCATTATTGTAAAAACTTTGAAAAAAACCTGCATGTGACCCCATGCCATTTGTTTCTATGAATATCTGACTCTGCCTTATGAAAGTAGTTTTTGTTTAATAGGGAGAGCCCTTAATGTCTCCTTTAGTTTGGAAATGCATTTCAGTCCCAGTATTAATTCTCTTTCTAGCCAATTCAGAGAAAGGTGATGTAATGTTGAACATCCAAGGCTGAGTTAGGTCTCTTTTTATGTGCTGATTATGAATCAGCCATTGTACCAGACATGTAATTGTGGTGGAATTACTGACACACTCAAGAAAGCAATATAATGTTATGGAATATGATTTAACATTTTCTCTGACTAGTACAATCACATTAGGTTCTAAACCATCTTTTTCCAGAACATCTTCCTAGCCTTTTCTTAGCAGCCAGGAGAATGAGACAGTCAAATACTAGAACTAGACTAATTCTGTTTGTGCTCCCTTCCGTTTGTTTTCTTCAGTTGTATTTTCAGATCATGGAAAAGAGACAGGAGAAGGTAGAGAAAGCTTGTAAAACCTCTTGTCCTTTTTTTCTATTCTAGGCAAACTTTGCTAGGAGAATCCTTTTAGAATTCCAGCACTGTTTATAAAACGACTAGGGGTTCTTCTTATGCTTAAGAATATCTTAATTTTCTGGATGTTTTAAAACTAACTTTAAAAACTAGCTGTAATTTTTTTTACTTTAATTTTTTAAAAAAAAATTCTAAATATGATAATTCAACCACAAAAAAATTACCCTCCATCTGTACAAAGGGGTGTGCAAGATAGCCAGGAAGCCTGCTCACTCGGAGCACATAGTCAGGGCAGACCAGCAATGCGTTAATAGGTGCACTGTGATTGCATGTTTCATCACCAAGAAGAAACACATGTGACTCTCAACATGCCTGGAATGTAGTAAATAAGTACTCAGTAATGAGATTGTTAATGTTTCCTATGTCTTTCCTCTCCTGTTGCTGAGCACAGGCAACTGTTCCTTCAGGGGGATCTGTAATTAGGAAAAGCAGCTAAGAGCTGCAGAGCTGTAGGGGAGGGAAAGGAGTGAGCAGAGTGGAGTGAATCCAAGGCCTCGGGAAGTCCTGTGGCAGGCTTAAATCAGTCTGTAAACGGTTGCTGATGGGACGGAGAGGGCAAGGATGGCACCCATGCTCTCTGCTGCCCTGGCAGGTACTCAATAATTCTGGGAATTAATTTGACTGCAGTAATGGAACTGAATCATTTAATATTTGTACTGTTTTGCTTAGTATTCTCTAGCTTTTCATACTGGGTCTTGTTCTTAGGAAAATTTCCTTACTTGGTCTGCCGTTCCTGCTTTCTCCTCTAGACCTCATGCATTGACTGTAAAATGTCAATGCTCAGTAATTCAAAATGCAGTAACAAACATTTCTTTATTCTCTTGGCATTTAAAATCACCAAGACATCTCAGCCTGTCAAAAGTGGAGTTGTCTTGCAAGCCACTCCCAGCCTTCTAGCTTGACAGCTCTTCGGTGGGTGTAGCTACTCTCCTGCCCTAGTAGGGCTCCTTGGTGACAACCTTAGTTAAAATCCTCACCATGAATCAACATCTACATCTGCTGATTTGGGGCTGTTGCTTTCTCTGTGCTGCCAAACACAAGTCTGTGATAATGACAGCATTTGCCAGCACGCTTACGCAGTGACTCGGGAGACAGGGTGGCCAGCACAGCAGCCTATTTGTGGGAATGGATTTTAAGAAGTGCTAATTCCATGGCAGTTTGGAGATATTAATATCGTGCTGGCAGTAGATAAACAGGCAGCAGAGGGGCATATAATAGAAAAGAATCAGACACGACATCTTTCCTCCTTTCTTAACCACCACATTTTGTGCTGCTTCTTTGAGAAGTCTGTTCTCCTAGGTTTTAGATTCATAGAATCCTTACTGGTTTAAACAGATACTGCTTAGATGAGCTGCCAGTGACCTCATAATGTTACTTGCTGAGGCTCACCAGTGTGCTAAGAGTTAACTACATTTTCAAGCAGTACTAAATCATAACATATGGCACAGTAGCCTATTGCTTACTGTACCCTCTCCCTAAAGGGCAGCAAACCAGATGGTGTGAGTGGGGCCTTTGGTATAATTATGACAGACACAAAGAAAGACATAACCACCACTCTCCCTCAATAATATCATGTCGCTTCCTTTCCAAAAATGATATTGTTAAATTTTTTCGGTTGGCTTTGCATATCAAAGTTCTCTTTCCAGGCTGGGAGGAACTATGAAAAGAGCAGCATTAGTCATTTGAGTGCTCTTCCCCGTGCACTCTTCTCAGGGGGGGAGTTGGACACGGTCGAAAAGGGTGTGTCTCTTCTGTAGTGGGCATAGTGTGTGTAAGAATAAGGAGAAGGCAGAATCTCATCTGAGACCTGTAGTCAGAATGTTGTTGAATATAGTCAGTTGGACCAGTTGAAAACTGGTTACCTCTGGTTTTATCCTTTGTTTGTTCCTGGTGGGTTTGTTTTGAGGGGGGCGGGGATTTTTTTTTCCCCCCTACCAAAATGCCTTTTTCCCTGCCTTTCCTTCTGCCCAGTTCATTCCTGGCTCTTCTCCAAGCCCACTTAGAGTGGAAAATCTACTATGTGGCGCTGTGAGAAGAGAGGCATGTTGAATATCGTGTTAAACAAGTGTTTGTAACGCTGGAAGTACAAGTAGGCATCTTCTAGCTTTCATATAGGTTGGGAAGGAGCCTGAGAAATTTAGGTCATGCTTTTATGTGCTCATTTTTTATCTTGTGTGTCTTTTTAGAGCAGACTTTTCTTGAGGGTAGTAGCTTGTTTATAACATTCTGTAAATAGCCCGGCCGAATGTGGGCTTCTTACAGATAGTTTCTGCTGGTTGTGTCTGTGGACTGATGTAGCATCTGATGCTGCTAACAAGAAAAATGCTGAGTTGGGGATTTTTGTTCTGGTTTTTTTGGTTTTGTTTGTTTGTTTGTTTTTGATTCCAGCTTAACATCCTCAGCCTCTCCCTCTCTAGCCAGAAAGCATTGTGACCTCCAGGTGCAAACTGTCGTTATTTCTGTTGACTGAGTGCCATCTGTAGCCCCAGTGTTCACTGACCTACCTCTTCTGTTGCAGAAACATTGCTGAGGCCCTTGTCAGCAAAGGCCTGGCCACAGTGATCAGATACCGGCAGGATGATGACCAGAGATCTTCACACTATGATGAGCTGCTAGCTGCAGAGGCCAGGTAAGTTGTGAAATTGCTAAACATAATGGGACCCATAGGAGTACTTCCTTCTGTGTCACTGTTGCATCTCTACCTGAGCAAAGTAGATTGGAAATAATATGTAGATTGAGTCTGGATCATTTCTCTCTTCAGCTTTCACCAGTGGACATCCTTTGAAGTTTCTGCCAAACCATGATTAAGCATACTTAGCCTCCCCCACCCCAATCAGCATTACACAGAATGTGGCCACCCTGGGTTGACATTATAAAAGAAAAGAATCATGGACGTGAGCATATCATGTCTGATAACCATGCATGATGATCGTCACCATTCCTGGCACTACCAAGGAAGCCTGGCTAATGTGTGCAATGCGTTTGACTCTGTGCCTTGCCTTCAGCCGCCTCTCCCACCTTTCCCTCCTTTCCCCTCCTTTCACATTTATCACCTCTAGACCTTTTGTTGTGTACAAAGGAAATGAAAACATTTATTAGGAAATGAGTTTTGGTTGAAAACACTTCTGAGAGCTGGCACAAGACCATTTGAGAAGCCCTGTGACATTTTCCTTTTGTCCTTTATCCCTGTGGCTGGTTACTCCAAGTAAAGCATAGTGCTCAGCTGGCTTTCTGGCCATTGACATCCTCCTGGCTCGTATTCTAAGAGACGTTGAGCCATGGTGCTGGTAGTCCTGGAGTTTCCCAAATTCTTGAGAAGCTGTAAGAACCGACCTAATTCTGAACTGATGCTCAGCAGTCCGTGTAGACCCACAGAATATCTCCATTGGATCAGAGTGATTGCTGTCTTCCTGACCACTAGGAACTGTTAGTTCTAGAAGGTCGGTCATTGTGAGATTGTGCATTCCATTAGAGAAGGCTTGAGTTGGGCACATAGTACCTAATTTTGGTTTCACACCTTGACACGGACATCATTTCTCTTGCTCTTTCTCTAAACATTGCTGTAATATCCAACATGTGCCTGTAACACTACATCACAGGCTGATTGATAGGGCACCTATAGAATGTCACACAGAATGTCAGTGGAGAGGTCAGCCTATCAGGTTATTTCCTTAGGGCTTTTCTCAGTTGTCCTGTCTAGGAATGGGTTGTTTCAGACCTTTGATATAATGCTTATTAGTATCCATTACAAAACAAGACCCCCCCAGGCCTATTAGTTCAGCACATGGTATGTCAAGGCAAGAGAATCTTGAGTTCCAACCTAGGCTTAATGGCAACTTCCAGGCCAGCCTTGGTTATCAGTAGATTCTGTCTCAAATAATAGTAATACAATAATGATGGGATATAGATTTAAAATACATATTTATGAAAGATAAATGGTCTTCTCATCCTTCTGGTGTTATATATGGAGACAGTGAGCTCAAAGCCCCCATGATGGGAAATGTGGATACACTTTTCTTAACACCTTACAGGCTACCCTCCAGGAAACAACTTCACCAGTTGATGGAATTCGTGAGGTGGACCTATGGGCAGCTTGGTCATTCTTTTTTTTTTTTTTTTTTTAATTCTTATTACAATTTTATTAGATATTTTCTTTATTTACATTTCAAATGCTATCCTGAAAGTTCCCTATACCCC
>NC_034591.1:48193337-48194810 GCF_900095145.1 Mus pahari
GTTGTTCAGTTTCCACGTGAGTGTTGTCTTTCTAATATTTATGCTGTTATTAAGATCAGCCTTAGTCAGTGGTGATCTGATAGGATGCATGGGATAATTTCAATATTTTTGTATCTGTGGAGGCCTGTTTTATGACCAATCATATGGTCAATTTTGGAGGAGCCCCATGTGGGGCTGAGAAGAAGGTATATCCTTTTGTTTTAGGATAAAATGTTCTTTAGTTATCTATTAAATCCTTTTGTTTCATAACTTCTGTTAGTGCCCATGTGTCTCTGTTTCGTTTCTGTTTCCAGGATCTGTCCATTGGTAAGAGTGGGGTGTTGAAATCACCCACTACTATTGTCTGAGGTGCAATGTGTGCTTTGAGCTTTACTAAAGTTTCTTTAATGATTGTGGGTGTTCTTGTATTTGGAGCATAAATATTCAGAATTGAGAGTTCCTCTTGATAGCTTTTACCTTTGATGAGTATGATGTGCCCCTCTTTGTCTTTTTTGATAACTTTACATTGGAAACCAATTTTATTTGATATTAGAATGGCTATTCCAGCTTGTTTCTTCATTTGCTTGGAAAATTATTTTCCAGCCTTTCACTCTGAGGTAGTGTCTATCTTTTTCCCTGAGGTGGGTTTCTTATAAGCAGCAAAATGTTGTGTCCTGTTTGTTTAGCCAGTATATTAGTCTATGTCTTTTTATTGGGGAATTGAGTCTATTGCTATTAAGAGAAATTAAAGAAAATAATTGCTTCCTGTTATTTTTGTTGTTAAAGTTGAGATTTTGTTCTTGTGGCTGATTTCTTTTAAGTTTGTTGAAGGATTACTTTCTTGGTTTTTCTAGGATGTAGTTTCCGTCCTTGTGTTGATGCTTCCCCTTTATTATTCTTTGAAGGGCTGGATTCGTGGATAGATATTGTGTGAATTTGGTTTTATCATGCAATACTTTGTTTTCTCCATCTATGTTAATTGAGAGTTTTGCTGGGCACAGTAGCCTGGGCTGGCATTTGTGTTCTTTTAGGGTCTGTTTCACATCTGTCCAGAATTTTCTGGCTTTCATAGTCTCTGGTNAGANGTCTGGTGTAATTCTAATAGGCTTGCCTTTATATGTTACTTGACCCTTTTCCCTTGCAGCTTTTAATATTCTATCTTTATGTAGTACATTTGTTGTTCTGATTATTATGTGTCGGGAAGAATTTATTTTCTGGTCCAGTGTATTTGGAGTTCTGTAGTCTTCTTTATGTTCATGTGCATCACTTTCTTTAGGTTCCGGAAATTTTCTTCTATAATTTTATTGAAGATATTTGCTGGCTCTTTAAGTTGAAAATCTTCATTCTGATCTTCTCCTGTTACCCGAACGTTTGGTCTTCTCATTGTGTCCTGGATTTCCTGGATGTTTTGAGTTAGGATCATTTTGCATTTTCTTTGATTGTTGTGCCCATGTTCTCTATGGAATCTTCTACAGCTGAGATTCTCTCTTCTAT
>NC_034591.1:48195390-48206567 GCF_900095145.1 Mus pahari
CAGAAGCTAGGTTGCTTCTGTCTGTCCCAAAGCTGTGTAGCTTCTGTGGTCCACACTCTTAACCAGTGCAGATAGGAGCCTAGGCAAACTGGAGCAACGATGGCTCAGGCAGTGAGAGCCCTTCCAGGCAGACACTTCTCCTCTGGCGGGGAAGGTGCCTGTATGTCTGGAGCCAGAAAAGGGATCTTTCCCAGAAGCTGTGTCGCTTCTGCAGTCCGCCCTCACCCTGGCAACTCACCGGAGCAAAGATGGCTCTCTTACCACCTCAGGCACTGAGAACCCTCCCAGGCGGACACCTCTCCTCTGGCGGGAAAGGTGCTGGATATCTGGAGCCAGGAACGGGATCTTTCCCAGATGCTACGTTGCTTCTGCAGGCCGCCCTCTCCTCAGCAACTCACTGGAGCAAAGATGGCTCTCTTACCAGCTCAGGCAGTGGGAACCCTCCTGGGTGGACACCTCTCCCCTGGCAGGAAAGGTGCTGGATCTTTCCCAGAAGCTGTGTAGCTTCTCCTGCTGCCCTCTCCTCAGCAACTCACTGGAGCAAAGATGGCTCTCTTACCAGCTCAGGCAGTGGGAACCCTCCTGGGTGGACACCTCTCCCCTGGCAGGAAAGGTGCTGGATCTTGGTCATTCTTATTTGATGNAATTTGAAGAACAAGTAAAGCATTCACAGTGTCAAGATCACACNGAGTGGTGGAATGTATAACCCCTTTCTCCAGGTCTGGGTTCATCATACTGCACAGAAACACTTAATTCTAACAGGCAGGTGTGCATGGACATAATCTGCTAAAGAGCTGGGGAAAAGAATGCCCGAGTTGGTTTTTAATTACATTGTTAGAAATAGTATGAAGATTGTCATGAGTGTTGTTTAATGAGTATGCATATATAAAGAAATTTGGAGAAGATTTGGGGTTAGGAAGAAAACAAGCCTCTTCAGTGAAGATTTTGTGCTGAAGAAATGTAACAATATGCTTGCTTGCTAAAGCAGTGATTTGCCTTGCCTAGAGATAATTGTAGTAAGCCATTGCTGTTAGACTGATGGTGGAAAAATTGGCTTCTGGGTCCTTGCACTGTTGCTAGTGAGTAAATGGAGAGAAATTAACCCCCTCCCCAGGGCCAGGAGGCATGCCCAAAGGCAATACAGGCCATGTAAAAGAATTTTAAGAAACAGCCAAGATGAGCTAGAGTAGGTTTTCCTTTGGAAACCATTGTCAGTGATCCATCCCTGGGGTGATAGCCCAAGGTCATCTCCTAGATGCTAGCCCCTAGTCAGGTGAAGTGAGAGTCAAGAGAGACCAGGATTCCTGCTAGGTAGTAATGGTGGTTTTATAGCTATTTGAAAAGATTTTGTAGAGAAGGCTTGTTTTGCAAATGATCAAGCCAGTCTGTGTCCTCATCTATGTACCTGCTGACACTGTTTTATTTTAGTTTGCCTACAGTTCATTCTCTGACATCCTTGCACAGCTTGTCAGAGCTTAGTACATGCTGCCTCTGTCCTGCAGCCTGCTTGTCTATTGAATATGACCCAAGTTTAGGGCTGTTCCCCTGGATGGACTAGCTTTACATTCCCTCAGCAGTTGCACTCTGCTGTGTAATTTGTTGCCCAGTTTGTTAGGTTTCTTCATCTTCCAGCTTAATGTCCTCTGCAGATTTCATTAGTGAGTTGTTTACTCCTTTTCTGGGACATGAATAGAACCCCTCAACAAGAAAGGCTTTGGTGTTGACCCCAAGTCTCTCACAACATGGATTGTCTTTTGTTTATCATTCCTTCAGCCACTTTTTAATCTTGAGTGATTGTGTACTGAACCAAGCCAATTTGAATTAATTTCCCAAGGAAATTTTCTTGAACTACTATAGCTAAGGCTTTAGCAAAGGCCAAATTAGGAACATCTGCTGCATTCCTGTCAGTCATTCATGCTGAAGCTCCTCGGGTCCGTACAAGGCTGTGCTTGTTATTAGTCTCTTCCTACAATGGCGTCGATTGCCACAGATGTCCCAGCCCTTGGTTACCTGCTTTTCTCTGCTTATCACTGCTCCGATCGCCAGTGGCACAGTTGTGCTCTTCCATTGACTTTGCTTTCCAGTGCACTGCTTGGCTGTTAATCCTTTTAGAGAAACGCTGTAAGCTTTGGTAAAAGGGCAGCCTGTTAACGTGTCTGACTTCTTGGGTCAGCACAGCTGCCTGCCTAGGAGTTGATGAGCTTTCTCTTAGCTCTGGAGCTCCTACAGGCTGGGTTATCTGATAGGAGCTCAAGGAGTAGAGATACTTAGGCACTCCCTGGGTGTCCGGGCGAGAGGAGGGGCAAGGATGGATGCTCCTCTGCAGTCAGCCAGCCATCACTCGCCTGCATGGAACAAGCTCGCCTTTGCTTTCTCTTCAGTTTGCTGACCCTTTGAGGAGCCTTTATTTAGATGCCTGTCTGCTTATGAGCAACCCCCATAAAGCCTCAAATGCCTGGCCCATCTAGAGAAAGCCACATCTCTTTATTTAAAGACTAAATAAGCCTGTTAATTCCCCAAAGGCAGCCTTCCTTTCTAGCTCAGGTGTCCGTCATCAGCCACCTCCTCCCTCATTACCTTGTGTCCTGGCAAGATAAGGTGTTGGCATTTCCTAGGGTTCTCTCAGGCCTTGTTTCTCTCCTGGGCTCCATCGAGAAGCCCATGATTTTTGTCCCAGGGCCTGACATATCCAAGTTGCTTGTCCTTGAAATTTTTTACAAAAAGAATTTAGGTGCACCTGACCCGTGGTTGAATGTGACATCCTGAATTTTATCTTGCCACCCCTCATGGGCCCTTAGGAAGCAGCCCATATCAGTTCTTATCTGCATGGTTCAAATGTGTAGTCCTCAGCTGTGCTAATGTGGTTTGCTGTGCTAGTCTGGAGGAGACTTTAGCCAGAACACTTGACTCCTGGAGGAGATGCCCCTTACCTGCTTTTGAAGTATTTCCAAGTCCCTTCCTCAACATATATTTTTTTTAATCTGAAAATGCTATAAAATGTCATATCCCAGCCCCAATATTTGCTATAATTCATCCAGTTTGATTTTAGAAAGGCCAACATGAAATTTTAATCCCTGTGGTAGACTCCATTACTATGGGCTTTTCTTGTTAACATTGTAACACTTCAGACTCCCCTATGGCAGACAAAGGTCAGCCTGCTTCCATCTGTAGAGTGCTGGTTATGGGTGTGGGCCACCACACCTACCTTCCCAATGGGTTTTTGTTGAACTTGTTACTTACATTGAAGTAATATCTGAAATCTGGGCAAAGCCTGCCTAGTGCCCTGCTTCCTTTGGTCTGTACAAATGGGGAATGACATTGATGTGTGTTCTCTCTCTTGTAGCTCTCCAACTCTTTGTTTAGAACTATAATATTCTAAGCTGTAACATACCTGTAGTCCCGGCAGTTGACTGTGTTAACCAGGAGGAATAGGAGTTCATAGCCAGCCTGGTCTACATAATAAGACCCTAGCTTACAACAAAAAACAAAGCTGCTCTTTCTGTTAAATGTCCCACTATGGAGTCCTGGCTGACTTGGAACTCATTGTGTAGCCCAAACTGGTTTCAAATTCATGCACATCTGCCTGCTTCTGTCTTTGAGATGCTTCCACTGAAGGTATGCACTACATGGCTTACAGTGTACCATTTTAATTATTTCTGGAATCTCTTAGAATTTGTAGCTTATTGCAGAAAACCACAGAAGTTAGGGCTTTACTCATTTAAGGCACTTTTTCATCTCAGCTTTTGTGATTTCAGGGTAGGATCTATATATTCGAAAAAAAGAAATTGATGCCCCAGCCTAACTGTGGGAAACATTTGTACTGAGTAGTCTAGCACCTGAGCAGATTTAAATGAGTTTAGATTCATTCTGGACATGAAATGAAGTTAGTGTTATCTCTAGAGAAAAGGGCAGGCATCTCTTTCCTTCTCATGTATATTCTGTCTCTTTGTGGCACACTGCAAGCTTGGAAAACTGGTGCTGTCCTTAGTCTCTGAGACGCAAGCACAAGCCTGCCCTCTTCTCTGCGTTGCATGGCTCCCTCAAGAGCTCATTTTTCTGATTGAGCAAACTCTCTCTTTAGAACAACAAAAAACAAGTGCTCCTGCCTTGCTGAGTTCTGTACCTCCAGTCTCCAAACCCCACAGGCGTCAGCCTCTCACTTTTTTTTTTTTAGTATGATTGGCAGTACTTCCATTGTCGGCTTCTCTACCCGAAAGTCTAGGAAACTGTACTAGCATTTCTATGAGAATCTGATCAAAGGCTATATGCTTGTTGATGACTCTTGTTGATTTTGCTAAACCAGTATCAGTGGGCATTATTAGAATAGTTACAGCTCTCATCTGGTGACTCCTGCTGAGTTATGGGGTCATGTTGGTCTTGCCAGTATCCATGCATTGGTAGCTATCACTTAGTGGATGCATATTTCGAATCTTCTGAAGTGTTTTCAGGGCCACTGGGAGAGAAATGCCCTTGTTCTACACATGCTCAGTCAGAGCTGCTCTCCTGGTATTCTCACTCATCAGGATGTTTTCTGTAAACTCTTAAGGAATAGTGAAAACAAAAAGAAAAGAAATGGTGACGCCTTCCATGCTGAATCTTCAGTTGTCCTGGCATCCATTTGCTGGATTCATGAACAGAATAGGAGGACGCACCTTTGGGCTCAGAGATAGAGCCCATGTCTAGTATGAACACCATGACCAAAAGCAGGTTGAAGAGGAAAGGCTTTATTGGGCTTATTTCTAGATCATCATCCATCATTAGAGAAAGTCAGGACAGGAACTTAAGTCAGGACCAGTCCTCAGCAGCATAAAACCAGATTAAACAGCCAGTGCAATGACTAAGAGGTTTGTTTGGTTGGTTGGTTGGTTTGGTTTTTGGTTTTTCCAGACAGGGTTTCTCTGAGTAGCCTTGGCTGTCCTGAAACTCACTCTGTAGACCAAGCTGGCCTTGAACTCAGAAATCTGCCTGCCTCTGCCTCCCAAGTGCTGGGATTAAAGGTGTGCACCACCACACCTGGCGATTCAGAGGGTTAAACTCTTGCTGGGCCACCTTGAAGACCTGAATTGAGTACTTGAACCCAAATTTTAAAAGCCTGATGTGATGGAGATCTCTGTAATCCTAGCACTCCTGCTTAGATGGGGAATGGAAAGAGGAGAATCACCCAAAAGCCATGGAGCCTGGAGTATGCAGGAAGTGCCCTGCCACAACAGCCAAGAAGCAAAGTCCCCAAGGGCTGGCCTCTGATCCCTCCCCACCCCCCACCCCCACCCCACACACAAAGTAAATAAGCAATAGCAGTGTAACACATTATGACTTAGTAAATGAAAGACGTCAGTGTACTTGTATGACGTATTTCCAACTTGTTGGAAGATCTTGAACTGAAAAAGTGGCAAGTTTCATCACTATCTACTGTGGAATTTCAATACGTGTTTCCTGCAAATTTGAATGTGTGTTCCCTGCAAATATTTGTGTACTTTGGAGTGATAGAACTTAGCAGTCCCAACTGCTATGTTTTATCACAAGTTGCTATGTTGTATCACAAGTTGTCTCTGTTAGGGTTTCTGTTGCTGCAACAAAAACACCATGACCAAAAGCAAGTTCCAGAGGAATAGGTTCATTGGGCTTACACTTAGAAATCATAGTCCATCTTTGGACGAAGTCATGACAAGAACTCAAGCAGGGCTGGAACTTGGAGACAGGAGCAGATGCAGAGGCCATACTTACTGGCTTGATTCCCCTGGCTTTCTCAGCCTACTTTTTTATAGAACCCAGGATGACCAGCCCAGGGATGGAACTGCCCACAATGGGCTGGACTCTTCCCCCATTGATCACTAATTGAACAATTGCCTTACAATTGGATCTCAAGAAGGCATTTCATCAACTGATGAGGCTCCTTTCTCTGTTTTGGCTCTAGCTTGTGTCTAGTTGACACACAGAACCAGCCAGCACACAAGGTATAGATGACATGGGTTTATCCAAACTCCCAGAAAGCAGATCTTACTGTTAGGAGCAATTGTTTCAACTCTTTTATTTTGCATGCAATGGTTTAGCATCTTTATATTCATATTCTCTCTCTCTCTCTCTCTCTCTCTCTCTCTCTCTCTCTCTCTCTCTCGTCTCTCTCTCTCTCTTTCATATATATATCTTGGATCACAGGCATTAAGAATAATAGTGGTGAACAAAAAAAGAGAATAGGTTGAACTATTTACAAAGTATGCAGTCCCAAAAGGATGGGCATTAAATATCTAGAGTGGTACCTCTAGATATTATTATTTTTCCTATTTCTTTGCCTTTCTCACTTGTTTTCTTCGCTCTTCCTTTTTCATCATTATTATTAACACTGCTTACCTTACATCTTTTTCTATTCCATCTCTCATATCTATTAAATTTTCCCATGAGAGTGTCTCCTTGAAATTCTTCATTTTTGTTCGGCCTCTGTTCTTACCGTCTCAATAGTTTAATGGGATACCTTTAAAGAAACCAAGATTTCTCACTTTGAATCTAATGACCTCAACAAGTAAAAAAAACTCTCTGAATAAAACTGGAACTACTGAACAGTGTTAAAAACAGCTTTTCTCTTCCCTGATTATTCTACAGTCTGGATAACACCAAGGTACTTCTGGCTTTTCGCTTGAGTATCATAGAAAGCGGAAGTAGATGATGCTTGTCTGGCCTCTTCACCAGGTGTATTACCTCATGCCAGAGTAGGTTGGAAATCAGCATGGGGATTGGAAAGCAGCCTTCCTCTGAAATAGCCTTCTGCCTTCCTTTCTTTTTAACTCTGGAGATGGCATCCCCCCACCCTATTTTTGGATTGCAGTTTGGCGTTACAGTCATGAGGTTGCTAATTGGCTTCAACATGTGATGGGGATTCAGGGGAGGGTTCAGTGTTGGGGAGTAGGGGAGATCAGCTATTGCAAGTGGATATGATAACAGGAAAATGCATTAAAAGAGCTGGTGTGGGGAAGTGATTTGAAGACACAGCTGAGTGTGGGGAAATTTAGCTTTTTCCCTTTCTTCAGAAAAGATGATGCACTCAACATCCAAATAGCAGTAATCAATCTGCATTTAAGGCCGCACAAATGGCCACTTCTGGAGAGCTGTAGAATGCCTCCATTTCCAGTGCGTTTTCTCGTCTAGGATATTAAGAGGATCCGCTCACTCCCTCCATCCTCTTTTCCTCCTTCCCCTCCCCTGGTTTTGATGTAAGCTATAGAGCTCACTGGTGACCACTGGGAATGGGGCTAAGCTGGAGCCCCTTTGCTCTTTGTGCTCCCCTGGGTCCTAGGTTTGTAGAGTTCCGGCAGTCATGGTCAGATAATAAGCTGCTAATAAGTACATCTTACATAATATTTCCTGCAGTCATTAATCTGTGCTGACTGTATTCCTTCAGAGGACATTGGTCCAGACTTGCCTTTCTGGACCATCTGATCACGGTCACTATTCTTCAGTGCTTGCAGCTGGTCCATTCACAGAGCTTGTGCATTGTTTGCCTTCTTACTGTCTTCTGAGCTCACTTCTTGGTCCTTCCAGAAATTGTTCATGCATTTGAAGACTAACATATAGTGAATATAATTTTAATCTGAAGTAAACTGTAACAGTGAAGTGATAACTGATTGAGGAGCACGGCTGTAAACAACTCCTAACCACTGTAAAGCAAATCCCATTATGTGACCTTTTATGGCAGATTTAATCTTCATTACTTTAGCAATTGTAACCATGGTTATAAGCAAAGAGAACAAGCATGAAGCAGACAAGCTTAAATTTCTCTGCATGCTTGACTTTTTTCTTGCTCTTGACTCTGGTCTCCTTCATACACAGTTGTTGGCTCCATAGTTCTATTGCTTTTGCGTAGCCACCACCTGACTAAAGTGCAAATAATAAGGATGCCATGATGCTCGCTTGATTGAGCCCCTCTGCAGTGGCAGGTGCCAGAGTGGTTCTGCGAGCTGAGATTATATTAGCTATAATATAATCTTGGTTATAATCCTTAGAAATCTCTTAGAAGGTTGATAATGTGAGTAATTAAACACTGATCCATCAGTGCACAGTTTTATAGCTGCTGGAGAATCCACTTCATAGCTTTCTTTCCTTTGCCAGCCTCTTTGCTTCTCACTTCTAGTAGCCTCCCTCATGCATTTCTTTTTTATCTTAAGCTGCCTCTGTTCCCCCTCCTGCTTTGGACCCAGAAATTGAGAAGGATTACTTCCCGTTCCTCCTGCTTTTGCATCAAGTTCAGAGAGCTGAATCTCCAGAGGATGCCAGCCAGTTCAAGTCTGCATTACTTACATTGGAAAAGCATTTTCTAAAAAACCTGTGCTAAGTATGTGTGGCTTTTCACTCAACTCAAAAGACACATTGCATTTTTCTACAACTGAGCTGATGAGATGGCTCAGTGGCTAAAGATGCTTGCTATCAAGGCTCATCAGCTGAATTTGATTCCCTGGGACCCACATGCTGGAAAGAAGGAATAGAACTAGCTGTAAATCCCTCTGCATAATAAATAAATGAATGTATTTTTTAAAAGTAATGTAAACAATTCTGTAACTGCCTTATGTCTGTTGAGCAACATACCATATCAAGTTTATTGTGATAAATTCAGTAATTCAAAATATATAGATGATTTAAACGGATAAATAAATAGTTGCAAAGGCAAAGATACATGTAAGAGTGAGCTCCATGTAAGAATCGCCTGAATCTAAGAGAATTCACCAACAGTGTCCATGGGAGCCAGTGTGTTCTGTCTGGTTGGCCTTGGAAGGGATGTACAAAAAACAAGTAATTTCTTCCTCTGTGCAATAGCAGTCATTCCATGCCTCTGAATCTTTAGGACATAATTCACAAACTTCCCACCAGTTCATTTAAGAGTTGTTCCTTGTAGCATTATTTATAATAATGTAAGTATCGTACTCTAGTATTAAGGGATTGATTAAATGGATCCATATGATGGATTTGCTGTAGAACCATTAAAAATGAAGTAAAGAAATCAGTGACACAGGGAAGTATTCATTTAGCCATTTGTTACTGGAAAAAAAAAAAGATAAGGCCACAAAACTTTTTCTACAGTGGTACCATTTTTTAAATGTATAAGTGGGAAGATATGTGTGTTGGCACTTAGAAAAATTAAGAACTTTTATATTAGAATAGAATTATGAGTCAGTGTTTCTTTTTTTTTTTTTTTAAATGATGGAGTTTGTAAATCAGGATTTTAAAAACCTCTAGAGCCAGGGACACTAAGACAGTTTTAAGTCTGCTTGTCTACTTTGTTAGTCCTTTTTTTATTCCTGATGACCATTTATTTCTACCTAACACCAGTACTCCTTTGGTCCTGATGTGAGACCAATAGCATTTGCTTATCCGCAACAAATGCTCCCTCCTTCTGCTGTGAGCTCATCCCTGCTCTCCTTCTTTCCCATCACTGCTCACTGTGGTCATGCCTCGAACAATAGGGTGTGCCTTCATCTCTATCTTATATTAGTTTTAGATGAGAGAATGACCTGGAGTTCTTTGTTATTTGCTTCACTGCCTCATAATACCTACTGACTCATTAGTCCACCCACCTCCCCAGACTGGAGCACTCAATTTCCTCATTTCCAGTCTGTGTGCTCTCCATCAGTTCTGTCCTTATCAGCCATGCTCACTTTTGTTGAAAATGCAGCTGCATAATCTTAGCCGGTCCCACACGCACCTGCCACTCTGCACCTGTGTCTGCTCTGTGCCTCATTTTCTGAACAGCAGGACCCTGTTGCTTTCTCCAGCTGCCCAGGAACCGGTAGAGAGATCAAAGGAATTGTTTATTGCAACTATGTTTGGTTCATGCTGAAGCACGGTATTCATCAGTGTGGCCCAAAACTGTGAGAGGAGTCTAGAGTTAGCACCTCTCCTCTCTTTGTTCTGATTTGTAACCTTTTTGTTGAAATTATTTTCACTTCTTCTAAGTCATCTATCATAACTGTCATCACAATCAGGTAGTTCTGTGTATTGTTTACAGTAGTCTGGACTCTGTGACTCCTCCCTGGCAAAGTCCTGGGATGTGAGAGGGAGATGAATTCTTGGTCCTCTGCCCCAGGACTTGGATCACGATGTGGTGCTTCCAGGGGAACCAGCAAGCAGCAAACAGTTGCCTTTCAGTAACTTTGGCACTCTTCATGACTCTAATTTGAGTATTTTAACATTCTACAAAGTTACTTATTTGCTCATTTTTATGAGGCACACTTTAACTGAACTAGAAGGCCTTTTGCTCATATAATAATGAAAGAGCAGATCTGTGTTAAATGATACAATAGACATTAAGAACATTATCCTAACTAATCCTCAAAGAGGCTGCAGTTTAAATGTAGACAGGAAGACTAGAACATGAAGCAATGCAGATTGATCTGTTGCCTTCTATAGTTCCATACTAAACTAAATGGTAACACACAAATACACACACTCAGGACCACACACACTGTATTTGTGTATATAATTTCACTACCATTTCAGAGGAATTCATAGATTAATCCTGATTATAAAATACCCAAACCCAGCTTTATCTTTAGGATTACTGATGCAGTAGTTTCTTTCTTTCTTTCTTTCTTTCTTTCTTTCTTTCTTTCTTTCTTTCTTTTTATAAGCAGGATTTTTTGTTTGTTTGTGTTTTCATTGTTGTAATATGTAGCATAGTTTTATGTAGCCCAAGCTGACCTCAAACTTGCTACACAGCCAAGGATGGCTTTGAACTCCTACTGTCACCTCCCAAATGGTAAAATTATAGACATAGGTCATCTTGCCTAGCTGTAACATGTTTTATGATGTGGTGAGACATGGCTGCTGATGTCTGTTTATATGTATTTATACATGAACAGGCTACCCTCAGAAGCCAGAAGAGGTTGTCGGGTCCTCTGGAGCTAGGGTTACAGGTGTTTTGAGCCATCTGACTTAAGTGTTGAACTCTGGTCTTCCTCAAGAGCAGTAAGTGGTCTTAACCAGTGAACCACCTCCTTGGCTCTCAAGTATATGGCTATTCTTTTCATTTTATAGTGAAGAGTGTTGAAGGGCAGATGAGATGGAAGAGAAGCAAATCTCTAGGGATATGTATAATTCAAAACGTGTATGTAGAGTGCACCAATGTTGTGTGTGTGTGTGTGTGTGTGTGTGTGAGAGAGAGAGAGAGAGAGAGAGAGAGAGAGAGAGAGAGA